>NW_015172813.1:6178-11029 GCF_001447785.1 Gekko japonicus
ATAGTGTTAATTGTTATTGTTAATTAATTACATTTTATTAATAAATTATTATTTTTTTTTAAAAAAAAATCTTTTTGTTTTCTTTCCTGCAATTTTGTCATGCAAAGGCACTCTTAGCATTTTGCTGAGCCAGAATGGGTATCCAGCATCCAAAATAACAAGACTTGAATTCCAAGATGAAGAGTAAATCACTCCCTAGCCATAATGATCGCACACACACAATGTTAAATTAAGTTTCTTTCTGGTCATTCGGTTTGTGCATGTCTTGTGTGGAGGCTATTTGAAACACAGACACAAACACATACTTTTTTTAAAAAAATGCCTATCACAAATTATAGCTTATTCAAATAGATTAATTTATTATGACTACACAAAATGAGGTTTTTTTGTATTAAATATTCATTTTCTTCTGAGCAGTGATATTAGTAATTTAAGTTTGGATATAGCATAATCAATTAAAGTGAAGCATGCTGTGAGGAAGTGAGCTTGGCACATTAATTTCATCTATTTTAGAAACTCCTGCTGTCCCTGGAAGAATTTCTATGGATGTGAGGCATTTCTCAACGTTTTCTAAAAGGAGAGGGAAAAACAGCAGTGAAGCCCTCCTAAATAAATGATGTTGCCCTGCAACACAAGTGCCCCGTGTGTGTGAAAATATAGCCACAGAGATGTATAGCTCCACACATCACTTAGCTGTGCCACACCTTTCTTTCTTGTACCAGTCTGACCCCTGGTCTGTGCCAGTCTGACCACTGGTTCACCTAGTTCAGAATCGGCCCAGTCTGCATCTAGCATTTGCTCCGCTGTCCTACCAAACCCACACTGGAACAGAAATTCCCCCCTTGCATGCCACTTTCACTTTGACTGATTGTCAGATTTTATGGCAGGGTCCAGACTGCATGCTGCTTTCACTTCGTTTGATCTTTCGGTTTTATGGTGGCCGTCTGCATAGATTTATGGCCATTTTATGACCGTTCAGGGGTGACTCTGCAGTCAGTAAGGCATTGGCCCGGGGTATCTGAATGCTGTTTTGAGCCGCATCTTTTTTCTGTCCCAGTGCAGGCTTGGTAAAACAGTGGAGCAAACACTAGATGGAGTCCGGGCCATTGTCTATTCAGACAGGCAGTGACTTTCCATGGTCTCAGGCAGAGAAATTTATTTTATCTATTTTTAGACTTATACTCTGCTAGAGTTGCCGGACAGCCCGGAGGAGGGCAAGGGTCCCCCGCTGACTGGCCTCTCCTCCCTGCCACCTAGGGGAACTTACCCTGAAAAAGAAGGAGATCCATCCAACGTGCAGTGATGTGTCTACGTGTCCGTGTCTTTGCCCACATGACCTGGACACATCCATGGTGTGGGGTAAACACTCTGGTACTTTGGCAAAACTGAAAACTCTATGGTAGAAGCCAGATTTACCATAGAGTTACTGCCCAAAAGCCAGAGCATCACCCCAACATCACGGACATGATGATGTCACTTCTGGGTCACGTGGGCAGTGATGTAGACACTCTGGTACTTTGTGGTGTGGGGTAAACACTCTGGTACTTTGGCAAAACTGAAAACTCTATGGTAGAAGCCAGATTTACCATAGAGTTACTGCCCAAAAGCCAGAGCATCACCCCAACATCACGGACATGATGATGTCACTTCTGGGTCACATGGGCAGTGATGTAGACACTCTGGTACTTTGGCAAAACCAAAAACTCTATGGCAGAAGCCAGATTTACCATAGAGTTACTGCCCAAAAGCCAGAGCATCACCCCAACATCACGGACATGATGATGTCACTTCTGGGTCACATGGGCAGTGATGTAGACATCTTGCTGTATGTTGGATTGGCCTCCTTGCTGCTCCTGGTAAGTCCCCCCTCCACTGCTGGTTGCAGTCCTATACCCTGTCCCTCCCCTGGGTCACAGGGCTTGGGGAGGCTCACAACATCCAATAAAACAGTCTATAAATAAAACATACTTACAAAAACATTAAGTTGCAATCCATAAAGTAACACCCTAGCTCAGGCATCAGAATAAGACAAAACCATTTGGCACCCAACAACCAACACCACAGACTGCTGTCAAAAAACAGGTGACACTGCTAATAGCTGGTAGGAAACTGGCCCCAGCCACCCTCAATCGAAAGCCTGGCAGAACAACTCTGTCTTACAGACCCTCCAGAATCCAGAAAGATCCAAAAGGGTCTGGATGCCATGCGGCAGAGAGTTCCACCAGGCTGGAGCCAGTATTGAAAAAAAAGCTTTTGCCCTCAGTGAGGACAGTTGCGCCCCCTGCTGGCTGGGAGCACCACCAGCATATCACGTGAAGAAGGACAAAGTGCTCTTGGGCAGACATATATGGAGAGGTGGTCCTGTAGGTATGAAGGTCTCAGACCGTTTAGGGCAGGGGTGTCGAACTTTTTTGCCCTCAGTGAGGACAGTTGCGCCCCCTGCTGGCTGGGAGCACCACCAGCAGATCACATAAAGAAGGACAAAGTGTTCTTGGGCAGGCATATATGGAGAGGTGGTCCTGTAGGTATGAAGGTCTCAGACCGTTTAGGGCAGGGGTGTCGAACTTATTTGTTATGTGGGCCGGATCTGACATAAATGAGACTTGTTGGGCCGAGCTATGTCTGTCATAAAATGTAATGACCAACCCCCTTGCCCTTGAAGGGCGGGTCACCCAGCTCCGGTTGTGAGCCAACTCTCTGGCTCATGACCAGCAGCCCAGCAAACTGGTTGCCCCATAGGAGCGCCTACCCCTGAAGCCTTCCAACTTGCAGAGAGGAGCCTGCCCTAAGAGGTTCCCAGAGGAGGTGATCACCATTCCCCACCCAGGACCCTGGAATCCAAAGGCAGTCCCTGATGACCCCCTGTTCCCTAACGGGATATGCCGTAAGGTCCTCACCAGTTCCGTTTTCTTGCTTGCACAAACCTGCCACAGGCAAGGCCAAGCCTCTGCTTTGACCTTTGCTCCCCACTCAGCATCCTAGTGCCGACCTAATCCCTTGCTGCAAGTCCTGTAAAAATATCCCATTGCCCTTGTCAGACAAATGCACCCCGTCAGCCCTATACAGATCAGGGGAAATGACCCGTATATCAGGGTGTGGCAAAAACCTACCCAACCAGGCATCCACGGCCTTTCTCAGCTGCCTATTAACTTTGTGTGTGGTGCGGTCAATACACCTGGGGTCCTCCAAGTTCCACCACACCTGGCAGGGCAGTATGGCTGACCATAATATCTTCACGCTGGGCCACCTTGCTCTTATCCTCGCAAGGTCGGCCTCAGCCTGTAACACAAGGGCCTTGCCCTTCAATAGACCCAGGTCATTGCCCCCCAAGTGTATTACCAGGATGTGAGGAGGAGGCCCCTGCCTCTCATCAAACACCAGGGGAAGGAGCGCGGGCCATCGCATGCCCCTCCTCCCCAGCCATTCCAGTTCTGCCCAAGCACTAAGGCCAAGCTGAGAGCCGCTGGATGTCCTTCTGGCCTGATGTGCTGCCCAGAAGACCGTGCTGTGGCCATAGACGGTAACCCTTCATCTCGTCCCGTGGCCTGCAGCATCTGTAAAAAGAACATTAATAATAAATCAGCTAACCTTATGGGATATCTAAACAACACAATTCCAGACGTAACCCTTGTAGCAGTGTGACTTCCAGCGACCTATTCACTGAATCTCACTGCCCGTATACCCCATGGCCGCCACCGTTGAAGCGGCCCCTATCCGGAAAGCAAGCGGGCTAATGCCTTCTGAGTTAGGCTCCAAAATTGAAATTTAGTAAGGGGAGTGCCATCCCTGTGTCGGAATAGGTAACCCCGGCCCTCTCCTCTCAAGACCAAGTAATGGCTCAAAGTCTCAACTGGGCATAACTCAACTTCTGAACATTGGTCGAGCTCTATAACTTTCCCCTTGCCGTGCTGGTCAGACTTTGACCAGCATAGCCTAATTCCCACTTTGGAGTCTGAAATGGAAACGTCCCACTGTTCAAGAGCTAGGCCTGATACATCCTGCCGTGAGCCAGCCACCAGCTCACTGATCCGCAGTGCCCCCCAAAAGGCAACCAGCGATGCAGCGTGAAACAGGGCAGCCTCATAGCCATCAGCCCCATACACCCCTATATCCAAACAGCCGCCCCATTAATCCCTCCACTCACTAGCAGGGTATGAGGGGAAGGGGGGCCAACAGTGAGACGGCTTCTGAGGTCCTAGCCCCACTGGTGGACCTCCCAATGACTTGGGTTTGGGGCACTGTGTACCACAGGAATGACAAACGTCCCACCTGCTGGAGATGAAAAAAAAAAAAAAAGCTCCGGCAGCCTCACCAACTGCCATCTAAAGGAATTCTGTGTGTGTGTGTGTGGGGGGGGTTTAAACAACAGGGAGGCACCGAAGCAAGCAGTCTATCTGCTGCGAGCCTCCTTATTTAAAGACCGAACTGCTACTGCGGCCCAGCAGATCCTCCTGTTGATGCCGCATGCCACTGCCACTGCTGGTGCAGCCACGCTGCACCACTAGTGATGGGGACCGTGAAATCGCCGCCGCGACCAGCCACCCCAACCTGACGCGTCTTGCCGCTGCTGACGCTCTCCGCCGCCACCGGGAGCCTCGCTGCAAGGAACCACTGGGCTCCTTGGCACCCAGTAGGCCGCTTCTTCGCTCCTCTGCGTGCTCGCGTTCAAGCAAGCCGAGCACGCGAAGCAACTGTCGAGTGGGAGTGGATCCCACTCAGGTTTAAAGCTAGCCGGCTCTGCCCCCCACCATGTCAGGACGCTTGGTGTCCTGCTCCATTGCCGTCCCGGTTCTTTGGAGCAGCAAAATAGCCCCTCCCCACAATCGGCGTTGCCGGGCGGGCAGGAGCTCC
>NW_015172814.1:0-11284 GCF_001447785.1 Gekko japonicus
CCATGATTACCATCTCGGCCACTTGGCAGGGAAGGAGGCGACTTTCTCCCTCAGAGGTGGAGGCCATCTTGTGGGTGATTCCCATCCATCACTTAGGGAGGCAGGACCAACTCAGACTTCCTGTTTCCTTTGGTGGGAGTCACCCTAGGCTCAGTTCTTTTCCTGCCTCAGTAGGGAGAGCAGCTAGGTATAGGCTTTGCCTAAACTCTCATTTCTTCTCATTGTTAGTCCTAAATCTTTTTCCTGTTTCCAACCTCACTTTCTCTTCTTACTAAAACACAACAGAAAAAAACGTCTCTCCCCTCCTCGCCTCTACCTTCACGCTAATGGAACTGTTGCACTCCGCTCTCCTTCAAGTCGGGGTTTCCTCAAGCCTGCTATGGCGCACAAGGAATACAGTGATGGCTTCCTCTCTGCCTTTGAAATGGAGGTAACGGAGAGCACCGGAGCCAGAAAAGACCATGCGGCAGTCAGGTTCATCAGCAGCGGGGAGCGGCAAAGCATGCCAAAACATCCCACTCTCGCGCTTGTGTGCAGCCCACACAGATGGTGGTGGCCATCTTGGAAGACCCTTGCTGCACTGCCACCGCAAACAGGAACAGCCAGCAGAGCCTAATCCCAGACGAAGAACTACCTGAGATTCTCAGTCACAGCAGGACTAAACGCGCAGGAAGCAATCATGCTCGTACTGCCCCAGGAGAGGAGGAGGATCCTAATGGAAAGTCCAGTGATGTTGGCTCTGAGGATCAGGGCCAACAGGAGGCTTCGGAAATTACTGATGAGCTTTTCCCTCCAGATGATTTTTCTGAAACCGCGTTTCCCTTTCCCATACGCTTCTATGTACGTATAATCAGAGCAGAATGGGCTAAAGTAAACCACTGACTAGCAAGCCCATACCAGGTCTTGTTAAAAAGTTGTACCCTGTAACATCTTCTGCTTCAGATATTTTGCAGGTTCGTGTTGTAGATGCTCCTGTGGCAGCCTTACAGTAATCTGGCCTGCTCTCTGAGGATGGTCATGGCAGTTTGAAAAATAACCTTGACAAGAGAGCCGAGTTTGCCTTAAAAAGGTCCCATGAAGCTTCTTCTTTAGCAATCAAGGCATCTTCAGCTGCATCTACAGTCTCTGGATAAGAAAACTGATCCTGATGCTGCCAGAAAATAACCACAGATTGCTGGAGGGCGACAACAGAGTTTTGAAGGCCATTTCTTACACCGCCGATGCTACTTTAGACTCTATGGTCCCGACCTGCAGAGCTACGGCTTCAGCCACCGCTGCCCGCCGTGTAGTCTGGCTTCGATTTTGGCCGGCGGATTACCAATCTAGAGCCATTGTTTCCGGCTACCCATTCCAAGGTGACAAGTTGTTCAGAGAGTCCTTGGAGAAAATATTAGTTGAAACACACGACAAAAAGAAGGTGCTGTCAAGTACATGCGACCTGGAGATAGAAAGGTGTCCAGTCTTCCTTCTCCTCCCGCTCTTACCAGAACTTGTCCAGACCCCGTCAAGACAACAGAACTTCTTTGTGGGGAAACAACAGCAAGCACTCCTTTCGTTGAGGAGGCTTCAACGACAGGTTTCTGAGATCCAACAGCAATAGCCAAGACAGAGGAGAGCGGGACTCAGAGATCACAAAGGCATGACTACCTGAACCCGCCGGTGGGGGGACGACTGCTTCTCTTCAGTCAAATGTGGTTGGACTCCCACCCAGACGCATGGACACAAGACATCAGGGAGGGCTACAAGATAGAATTCCACTAGCTACCTCCCCAGAGGTTCACTACTTCTCCAGTACAAAAGAATCCGTTCAAGAGGGACAGAACCAGAGCTGCAATAAACCATCTCTTAGACATACATGCCATAGAAACCATTCATATAGAAGAGAGAAGGAGCGGGGTCTACTCAATCTTTTTCACAGTCCCCAAAAAGAATGAGGATTGGAGGGCGATCCTAGATTTAAAATACTTAAATTTGTAGAGCCCAAACATTTTTGAATGGAGACCCTAGGGTCCATAGCAGAGTCCTTGCAGCCTGAGGAGTTCCTCTCTTCCTTAGATCTAACGGAAGCATATCTACATGTCCCAGTTTTTCTACATCACCACTGTGGAGGTGTAGAGAGGAATGCCAGCAAAGATCCCGGAAACACCACCAGGGCCCACCAATCACAGCACAAAGCGACTCCCCTCTGGCAGGCAGAGAGGGGCGGAGGATGCTGATGTAGCCACACCCCCTGGTATCAGCCTCCCACAGACACATGGCCGGGAGGAGCAAATGGCACAGGGCGTCCATCACTGTGACAATCGATTGTGGCATAAGCGACAGGACCCCTGGAGTAACCAAATCAGGGAGTTCTACAAATGTGGGTTTGAGTACTTCAGCGTAGCAGTGTTTTGCAAAGAGGATGAGTAAGGAAGGAACACAGCTGCTCCAACTGCACCACCCACCCACCCCGCCTCATCACTCCACAGCTCACCTGGCACAGGCAGCCACAACACGATGCCCAATTATCCCTCCGGCACCGGGGTTTGGGTGGGCAAACCATCCAAATAGAGTAGGAAATGGTAGTTCTATGTCGTTGCTATTAAATTCCCCAAGATATTTCAGTTTTCAGCAGGGGCTACTATTTTAAAAGGTGTCAGGACAAACATACTGTCTGCCAGGGGGGAGGGCACAGCAGGATTCCTTTCCAAGGACCAGTCGCATAAAGGGTGGGTGGATTTCCCCTGGCCACACTCCTGTCAGGCTGTTTCCAAGGCAACCGTGATAGTCTTCAGTGGAACAGCTCAGTTCGAGGGGGCCAGGCCTCTGGTTGTTCTCTAAGGGCTTGAGGCTAGAGGCTCTGAGGCGGCTTCCACACAGACGGCGAGCATCCACATGACCTCATCCCCAAATTGTGTAGCCTCTGTGCAAACACTCCCCCCCCCCCCGCACTCGGTACACTAACTCAGCTTAGAGGGAACACCTTTGCTCGTTGTGCAGGTAAGAAAATCCACACTTTTGCAGGTCCCACCCACATGGGGGCCGTTTCCCTTTCCTCAGCCTCCCCACAGCTGGCATCCTGCCTCCAAAGGGCTGCCAAGTACTTACCACAATTCGGCAGGGGAGAGAGAGTTCCTGGCAGAAACAGTGCCGTGCATGCCACAATGATGTCGCCCAGATATGACATCAGCACACTGGGCACGTAGCCGGGCAACGCTCTGGCAATTGGAAACTCTGGCAATTGGAAACTCGAGTTTCCAGCCCAATTGCCAGAGCGTCGCCCGGCTACATGCCCAGCGTGCTGATGTCACGTCTGGGCAACATTGTGGCGCATGCATGTGTTATGCACAGGAATGTTCCAGCCAGAAACAATCTGTCCCCTGCCGAATTGCTGTAAGTACTTGGCAACCCTGTGCCTCCACTACACCAAGGCTTTTTAAAGCCAGGGGGTGGGTAGCCATATTGGTCTGAAGCAGCAGGGCAAATTTCGAGTCCACGGGCACCTTTAAGAGCAACACAGTTTTATTCTGGGTATGAGCTTTTGTCTGCATGCACACTTCTTCAGGTACACTGGAACAGAAGTCACCAACCATTACATAAGTAAGGGAGAAATAAAGATGGCTAAAATTGGATTAAGGCAGAAGAACATAAGAAGAGCCCTACTGGATCAGACCAGTTGTCCATCTGGTCCAGCACCCTGTCTCACCCAGGAGCCAACCAGTTCCTCTGTAGAGCCAGCAGGAAGGCATAGAGGCTGAGGCCTTCCCCTGATATTGCCTTCCGGCTCTGGGATTAAGAGGATTAGTGCCTCTGAATGTGGAGTCACCGTGGCTAGTAGTCCTTGATCGACGGATCCTCCATGATTCTATCTTTTTAAAGCTGTTTATTCCTGCGGCCTTCACTACATCCTCTGGCAGTGAATTCCACATTTTCACCACTCCCTGTGTAAAGTAGCATTTCTTTTTGTCTGCCCTGAGCCTACTGCCCATCAGCTTCATCGGATTACTTTGCGTTCTAGTCTTTTGGGAGAGGGAGAAAAGGTTCCCTTTGTCAAGTGTCTCCATTCCATGCACAATTTTCTAACCTCCTATCATAGCATTATAATATCAGCTGTTCTAATTTCAGTCCCTTTCCTAATAATTCCTAACACAGAGTTTGCCTTTTATCTGCTGCAGCACAACGGGTTGACCATTTCATTGAGTGATCCACTATGACGCCAAGGCCTCGATGTCAGATATGGCATCGGGTTTGTCCTGTTTGCCCCGTGAAGAGAACTAAAGGGCATTGTTGGCATTTAATGGCATACACAATGTTAGAATATGAGCAAGTGAATGAGCCTGGGGTGGTGTAGTTGATGCTGCCAAGTCCAGTGACTGTGTTGTCTGGGTGCATGTGGCAGCGGAGTTGGCACCAGTGTTCCCTCTAAGCTGAGTTAGTGTGAGCCAGCTTACAGTTTTTTAGCCTCCTGGTCACACGTTTGTCTTGGCTCAGGACAGATGACTCCAGAGCAAACTAATTTATGCAGTAGCGAAATTGCTCGCTCACAACATTAATGCCAGTAGCTCACAAAGTAGAATTTTTGTTCACAAGACTCCACAGCTTAGAGGGAGCATTGGTTGGCACCTGGGTTTCTTGCAAGCTCCGGTATCAGTGTCCATGTTCACCTGAGGCCTTGTACTGTTGTGGGTGGGACGCTGTTTCAGACGGGGCGCTTTCTGTGGGCAAGAAAAGGTTTGCAGCACCCTCCTCCCACTCCTGGATGGGTGTGTGGGAAGGAGCTCTCCCCACCCCCCACCTTCCCCTTGTTTCCTGCTCGCTGCTTTTCTCCTTGCCAGGAAGGGATGTTCCTTTTTCGCCGTCTGTCTCCGGGGTTACAAGAGGAGAGTTTATTAATCAGGGAGGAGGGGGTCCGAATTCTGCTTCCTTTCCCAGAACCCGAGCTCTGTGCCCTTCCCTCCCCAAAATTCCCCGACCGCCCCTTCCTGGCTGTGGCCGCATTTGTGCTCCTGCGTTTTCTGTCCACGGGGCAACAGACCGATTTTAACACACACACACAGGACAGCATAATAACCCCATCATCTATAACCCCCGCCCGCCCCCCAGCTGAGTTTTACGGTCCGGGACCCAGCTCCAGCCTCCAGCCCGGAATACCCGCGGAACACAACCCCCTGTGCAGAGTCCCTCCGGAGCAGCCCCACTGAGCTGCGGAGGGCGGCCTGGCCGAAGCGCCCCCTGGAGAGGGCCGGAGGCGTTTCCCTTTCCTCTGCAGCACGGAAAGGGTTAAACCCACCGGAGCCGGTTGCTAGAGAGGCCGAGCAAGAACGGGGCGCTTTTCTTTTGGGGGGGGGGCGGGGCGGGGGGTTACGGGAACCGTAGACGGGCGCAATGCCCTCCAGTCCTCCCCGCAAGGCGACGATCCCACTCTCCCGGGAGGCTCTGTGTCCGCTGGAGGTGGGTCGCCATTCTGGGAGATCTGGTGTCGGCTCGGCCAGTCCGCCCGTCCCAGCTGCTGCCACGAGGGTGCGGGGAGGCTCTGGGATGCCAACTTCCAGGTCTGCTGTCTCTTCAGTGCTTCTGTGATCTATGCAGCCCCAGTGTTTCGCCTTGGACGCCTGGGAAGCCGAAGCCGTGAACTTTGGCGGGCTCTTCCCTGGTTGGCCCCGGGCCATTAGGGGAACCACTTCGAACAATGCACATCTGGTTGTTTTGCGCGGGCCTTTTCCCGTTCTAGCACGAACTGCTTAAGATGTTCTGCATGCGCTCAATGGTCCAGCGGCTGAATAAACTTTACTTCTCTGAATGGAAGCTGTTGGGGACTGATTGCTGCAGGAGTCTGATGCTTCAGGCCCCACCGGGAGGTTGACAACCCTGTGAGGCAGCAGTTTTGTCCCACTCTGTGCGGAATTTGGGGGGGAGGGGGATATTTTCCAGGAAAGGTGAAGTGTAGGAATCTAGATCAGGATGGGTAGTCCTGTTAGTCTGTAGAAGTAGAAAAGAGCAAGAGCCCACTAGCCCCTTAGAATCATAGAGTTGGAAGGGGCCTCCAGGGTCATCTAGTCCAACCCCCTGCACAATGTAGGAAATTCCTGTTCCATGCCCAGAATATGGGGAAAACCTCTAGTATCCCTGGCCAAATTGGCCTTGTGAACAGTTGCTTCCTGACCCCAAAGTGGTGACCAACATTTCCCTGGGCATGTAAGAAAGGGCCATGAGAACTGAGCAGTCATGCAACCAATGTTCCCTCTAAGCTGTGGTACCAAAGTTGTGAACGTGCAGTTTGGCTCACCCAGCAGAGGGGAGGGAAACCTTTCAAAAATCAGTCGTGGATGCTGATGTGGCCACACACAAATGCCCCAAGTACCAGCCTCTCACAGACACAAGACCAGCAGGAACAAATGGCACACGGGCATCCATCACGGAGAGGATCCTGGCATGAGCGAGAGAACCCCTGGAATAAACACCACAGATGGGGGTTTGAGTACCTACCCGCAGCCGTGTTTTGCAAAGTGGAGGCACAGGGTAGGAACACGGCAGTTCCGACCACATCGCCCCTTCCCCATCACTCCACCGCTCGCTTGGCAGAGGATGCCGTGACGCAGTGCCTGATTCTTCCTCCTGCATTGGGGTTTGGGTGGGAGGAACGGCATCCCTTTGCCAGTCGAGAGAGGTACAGTCTCCCAGGCAACACAACAGGGAGAAAGCCAAAGAGCCAGTCACAGGAGGCGGGGCTTAGGTCCTGCTAAGGCAGATGCCAGGAAGAATACCTAACTCATGATTTTGGTGGTTAGGAGGCCCCGGAAGGAGTCCCAGATGGGATCAAATGGGATGACTCATTCATGCTGATTTGGTCCCTGGTGCAGGGAGACCAGTGCCCACAAAGAAGAGCCTGGAGACCGTCTCAAGTTACAACTGAGCTCCAGGCTTATACAGAGGTCAGTTTGTGTGTTCAGGAAATGGCTGCTTTGGAGGGTGGACTCTGTGCCATTATACCCTGCCTGCCCCAGGTCCCAGCCCCAGATTTCCAGGAAGTTCGCCACCTGGAGTTGACAACCTTGTGCATTCGGCAGAGTTTGCTGTCTCCTCCGGCTCCTCTTCATCCCAGCAGCCCTTGGGTGGGCGTATCTCCTGATCTACACTTAGTAGCCATCCAAAGTTGCTCAAGGGCTGGGTTTAGGCTTGTTCCCAAAAGAGGCTGGACTCTGGAAAGCGGTCCTTCTGTCAGGGTGAGTTTGAATATTGGGCAAGGAGAAAACCGTGATTCTTTTCTACGTGAAAGAGTTGTCACCTCCGCCCTGCTTCTTCAAGGGGAAAGAAATTCCCAGGGATCCTGTTTACTAAGGTTGGTTCCCCGTGGAAGAAGAAAGCCTCCTGGTGTCCTGGTACTCTTAGCTTTAATGACCAATATCCTGGCAGAGCTGAGCACGTGTGGAAGCCAGAGGAATTCCCACAGAGTAGCAGGCCCACTACCCCACATCAGATGCCCAGAGGGAGTGTTTCTGCGTCTCCACATTCTGGAGCCAAATCTCAGCCTGTCTTCCTTTCTCTCCCCATCTGACCTGATCCCTCTTCACATGAACACATTGCTGCCCCTTCCCCTCAGCTGGGCGCTCGGAAAGAGTTCCTGCTAAACACTTCAGGCCTGTCAAAGAGATGTGTACAATGGTAAAGAGATCGACGGACACAGCCAACGGAGTGAGAGGCTAAGCTTGTTAACATCCTTAAAGAGCCAAACAGAGAAACCTGACTCTCCCAAAGTACCACAGAGGCATATCTCAAATAACTTGGTTTATACTATAGAAAAATAATCTTAAACCTGGCCTGTAAACCACAAAAAGCCCTTTTGTTCTCATCTACCAGGGCAATTCTTGTATGTCTCCTGAGCCTATGAAAGTTTGTGATGTTCAATGGCGTATCTCCATTCTCTCTCATTTTCCATGTTCCCGTCTGTGTCTCTCCTTCCCCCAGAGAGAAGCCTTTCGTCACAGTCAAGTGACTAAGGACACCTTTCCACAGTCGGAGGTGACCCAAGACAAGGGGGAAGAGATGGAAGAGGAGAACCCAGGAGGACCTGGAACTGGCGAGACAGGAAGGAAAGGCCCCCATCCCACCCAAGTTAGGAGTGGTGCTGAATTCTGGGAAAGCCCAGTGCCAGATATCTGTAATGAGCTCCCTGCAGTCTCAGGTGCACATTGCCGACGCTTCCGCCAGTTCCGCTACCATGAGGCGGATGGGCCCCGAGAGGTTTGCAGCCGGCTCCATGGACTTTGCAGCCAGTGGCTGAAGCCGGAGAGGACCACCAAGAAGCAGATTCTGGACCTGGTGATCCTGGAGCAGTTCCTGACTCTCCTGCCCCAGGACATGCAGTGCTGGGTCAGAGGATGTGGCCCGGAGACGAGTTCCCAGGCAGTGGCCCTGGCTGAAGATTTCCTCCTGAGTCGGGCATGGGAGAAGAGACAGTCAGAACAGGTGAGGGGATTCCCTCCAGCTATGTCCCATTCAATCAGTGGTATCTGGCCTTACCCTAAAGGTTCCCTGCCAGACATCTGTCCAAGTCTTATCCAAATGAAGGATTTCACGGCCTCTTTCAGCAGCTTCTTCTGTTAGAAAATTTCTTATCCCTCCCCATAACTCATCAGATTTGCTGATGGAAGGGTGCAGAGTCTAGGAGTGGGGCAGGATCCATTCCTTGGTCTCTTTTCCATTCCATCTCTTACCCCCTCTCCCTCGCTGCTGTTTCAGATGTGGGCACCATCCTTGAAGAAAGAAGCGACATTCCCTGAGACGGAAGAACCTTCCTTGGAGCAAGGGAAGAAGGCCCAGGTATCTTTCAGAACCATTTTTTACACTACACAACCCTATGAAGACCCATGTTTAAAAGCCCTGTTGGATAACGTATCCTGTTATCTTTGTTGAAAGGGTAGTGAATCTAAAACAGCCTGGGTGCTTGATAATCCCCCACCCCATTAATTGCCTTCCACACATAAACACACATGAATCTGCTTTCTGGTGAATCAGATCTTTGGACCCTCAAGGTCAGTATTGTCTGTTCCTGCTGGCACCTGCTGTCCAGGGTCTCTGGCAGAGGTCCTTCACATCACCTCCTACTGGATCCTTTTAACCGGAGAAGCGGAGGAGTGAACCTGGGGCCAGAGGCTCTGCTGCTGAGTCATGATGGCCCCTTCCCATTCTAGATAGTTCCCAGAGAGCTGGGTGCTGGCCACTGCCTCAGTGGTGCTGCCGTAACGCCCGAGGAGAGCTGACAGTGGGGGATGGAAAGGCAACCCGCTTCATGTCAGTCGGGGCCCCTCGTGTGACCCCTCAGCAGTGGCCCCATAGCTTGTGGGAGTCTGCCCAGACAGACAGCAGCCTTGTTTCTGGTCCAAAAGCCATCCTTCCCTATATTCTTCCGCCAAACTCCTTTCTCTTGGGTCTCAGCTGTTCATGGGGGTGCCAGAACACAGCAGGTCCTGCTCTCTGCTGCTTAGCCACAGCGACTCCATCTTGGGCCCCAGCGTTTTTCAGAGTACAATGGGGCTTTGGACACAAGATTGACCCTTGGGAAAAAGAAGGCTGAGGGTCTGTTCTTTTGTAAGTCAGAGGCAGTTTTAAAAGGGACATTTAGAAGGCACAAGCGCCTTCTCAGAAATAAGGTGGTCAATGGCTGGCTGCCCTTTTTCTGCATGCCCTAGCCCCTTTTCTTGCTTTTCTGCCTGAGGCCTAGAGGCCTAACTTCAGCCTGCCTGCAGTTTATTCTGCTTTGCTTCTCTTCCCCCTGGCATTTCACTGATGTTTTCTTCTCCATGGCTTAATTCCTTTTAAAATTTCCTCATGGCTCAAGGTGGCTGACAAATTACAATGGAAAACATGCAGAATAAAACTTCAAATAACCCCCCTCATAAAATGCCTATCATCTGTACACTAGTTGAAGCTGTAGCAAATGAAATGTTGCCTTGCAGCCCAGGAAGGCAACCTTAAGGGGGGTGGGGGGGGAGGCAGTAAGTAGCAGCCAGAGAACTGTTATTAGCTGAAGAAGATTGAAAGGCACATATTTAACACAGATATAGGATAATTTCACTGTTCGGGGAGGGGATGTATTCAGAAAACAAATCGCTATTATTTAAGACAGACACCCAAAGAGGGAAACCCAGAAAGGGGCAGCGCTTTCCCTCCAAAACTTTCCCTCAGAGCACAGAGGCTGGGACTTGGAGTTTGTGTTCAGGAAATGGCTGCTTTGGAGGGTGGACTCTGTGCCATTCTACCTGCCTACCCCAGGCTCCAGCCCTACATTCCCAGGAATTTCCCAGTCCCGGAGTTGGCAGCCTTGTGCATTCAACAGAGTTTGTTGTCCCCTCCGGCTCCTCTTCATCCCAGCAGCCCTTGGGTGGGCGTGTCTCCTGAGACATTTAATAGCCACCCAGAGTTGTTTAAGGACTGGGCTTAGACTTGGCTGAAAGGTGTTAATTGGTTTCATAATTTATCATCAACAGGTCAAGGTAGGTCAGGCCATATGGGGAAGTGATTATTTAAGGTGAAGCAATGTCCTTTCCAAGAGACCTGTTATTGCCATTGTGCATGGTTTCGAGGTTTCCTTCAGCAGCTGGAGGGGTCTGGGGGCTCACACCTTCCCCACAGCTGGATGCTCAGACAGAGCTCTTGCCTAATGCTTTAGGCCTGCTGAAGAGATGTGCACAATGGTAACGGGGACACCTTTTGGGGGGTAACATAAGAATTAGCCAATGTAGTGAGAGGCTAAGCTTCTTTACAGCCATAAAGAGCCAAATAGAGACACTTAACGTTCCCAAAGAACCATGGAGGCATATCTCAAATAGCCTGGTTTGTACAATAGAAAAATGATCTTAAACCTGGTCTACAAACCACAAGAAGCCCATTTGTTCTGATCCACCAGGACAATTCTCTTGTGTCTCTTGAACTTATGAAGGTTTGTGATGTTCAGTGGTGTGTCTCCATTCTCTTTGAGTTTCCATGTTACTGTCTGTGTCTCTCCTTCCCCCCAGAGAGAAGCCTCTCTTCATAGCCAGGTGACTAAAGTCATCTTTCCACAGCCAGAGGTCACCCAAGAGAAGGGGAAAGAGATGGAAGAGCAGAACCCGGAAGGACCTGGAACTGGCGAGACAGGAAGGAAAGGCCCCGATCCCACCCAAGCTGGGAGTGGTGCGGAGTTCTGGGAAAGCCCGGTGCCAGATATCTGTAATCAGCTCCCTGCAGTCTCAGATGCACACTGCCGACGCTTCCGGCAATTCTGCTACCACGAGGCCGATGGGCCCCAGGAGGTTTGCAGCCAGCT
>NW_015172815.1:0-2097 GCF_001447785.1 Gekko japonicus
AATCCAATCTCTTCTTCTTCTTCTATTCAAGAAAAGGAAACGATGCCATGTGACATTTTCGGAGAGCTAATGGTTAGGGTTGGTTTAGCAATGCAATCCTGTAAGTTACTCCTATGAGACTGATTTCAATTGGTTTATACTGAAGTAATTCTGCACATTCCTTGCACAGCAAACGTGACAAACAAGCAAGTATTGGAGCGTATAAAATCAGACATGTCATTGGAAGGAAAAATCATAAGACTGCGACTGACTTATTTTGGCCATGCCATGTGGAAGAACTCACTAGAAAAAGCAACTCACTAGAAAAAGCACACGGGCCGGAAAATGGGGGGGGGGCAAGCATGGCTGTTTGCCCCGGAGCAAAATAACGCGCGGCTGCGCGATCAGACGTCCCATCGAGGTCCCGTCGAGGTGGGGGGGTACGGAAAAGAGGAGGGGGCTGTGTTGTTTGTTTTTAAACAAAGTGTGTGCATGTGCTGTTCGGTGCTTGTGCGCATCCTGTGAAGACTTGGGGGGGAAAACCCTTTTAGCGACGGGACATGGACGGGTGCCGGATGCCACGACCTACTACCGGAACTGAGATCAGGTGCCCACCCTTGCTCCACAGTTTCTGGAAACTAGTACCTCGGAGGTACTAGTTTTTTACCCCAGATCTTCGGCGGGAAGCCTCGGGCTCACCACGGGACTTCTACGCTTCCCAGATGTGGCGCTGTAATCGTGCCCGGAAAATCCGCCTATCTTTCATCGCTGTAGCGTGGCTAATGCTCTGTGTGACCACAGCCCATGCTTGGATTGGTTAGGGCAAGAGGAAACTGGGCCACCAAAGGATCCGGTGGCTAGATGCCATAAAAGTCCACACCAGCCTGAGCATGGAACGACTCAAAGAAATAGTACAAGATCGGAAAACATCAAGAGAGCTGGCTCATAGAATCGCCAAGTTAGACACAACTGAATGGTTAACAACAATTCTGCACAACGTTGCATTGTGGGACATGGAAAACCTGGGTTCAAACGCCCTCTCCTCAGCCATGAAAACTCTTTGGGTGACTGTGGGCCAATCACATTCTCTCAGCCTAACCTACCTTGCAGAGTTATTTTGAGGATAAGTAGAAGGTGAGATAGAGTTGCCAACAGGCCTGGAGAAAAAGTCCTTTCCCTTTATTTTTATTTACATTATTTATGGTTTGCCTTTCCTGCCGGGACTCAAGGTGGATTACACAGAGTGACTCAGTACAATCAGCAAAATGGGATGTTCCATAACCAAATGCATTAGGATTTACAAGTTTGGAACCAGCAGAAGGAACTGAAGCAGAGGCAGTTTGGTGTAATGGTTAAGAACGGCAGACTCTAATCTGGAGAACCAGGTTTGATTCCTCACTCCTCCACATGAAGCCAGCTGGGTAACCTTGGGCCAGTCATGGTTCTCTTGGAACTCTCTCAGCCCCACCTACCTCACAGGGGGTCTGTTGTGGGGAGAGGAAGGGAATGTGATTGTAAGCCACTCCAAGACTCCTTCAGGTAGAGAAGGGCAAGGTATCAAACCAACTCTTCTTCTTCTTCTTCTTCTTCTTCTTCTTCTTCTTCTTCTTCTTTGGTGTAGTGGTTAAGGGTGTGGACTCTAATCTGGGAGAACCGGGTTTGATTCCCCACTCCACCACTTGCAGCTGCTGGAAGATCTCGGGCAAGCCATAGTTCTGTCAGAGCTGTTCTCACAAGAGCAGTCCTTGAAAGAGTTCTCTCAGCCCCGCCTACCTCACAGGGTGTCTGTTGTGGGGAGGGGAAGGGAAAGGAGTCTGTCAGCCGCTCTGGGACTCCCTTGGGTAGTGAAGGGTGGGCTATAAATCCATTTTCTTCTTCTTCTTCTGTCACAGCTCTTCTCTCAAGAGCAGTTTCTGTCAAGAGCTCTCTCAGTCCCACCCACCTCACAGGGTGTCTGTTGTGGGGAGGGGAAGGGAAAGGAGTTTGTAAGCCGCTCTGAGACACCTTTGGGTAGTGAAGGGCGGAGTATCTCTTCTTCTTTTTCTTTTTCTTTTTCTTCTTCTTTTTCTTCTTCTTCTTCTTCTCCTCCTCCTCCTCCTCCTCCTCCTCCTCCTCCTC
>NW_015172815.1:2399-10488 GCF_001447785.1 Gekko japonicus
GTCACTGCTGTTCTCTCAAGAGCAGTTTCTGTCAAGAGCTCTCTCAGCCCCACCTACCTCACAGGGTGTCTGTTGTGGGGAGGGGAAGGGAAAAGGAGTTTGTAAGCCACTCTGTGACACCTTTGAGTAGTGAAGGGCGGAGTATCTCTTCTTCTTCTTCTTTTTCTTCTTCTACTTCTTCTTCATTTTCTTCTTCTTCATTTTCTTCTTCTTCTCACATTTAGTGGTACAGAAATTACATAAAGAGGATCCTACTTACAATAAGCTACACACAGCAGTATAGACCACACTCCTTATTCATCTATCCAAGGAAGTTTGTAAAGCCATTTTAATGTGCGGAAACTGGCAGCTGAAGCTGGGGGTGACCCACATTATGTGGCAAATGACATCCCATGAAGCCTACATTAAAGGGAGAGGACGTTTTTCTCCAGGCCTCTTGGCAGCCCTTAGGAGCAGAGTACTACAAGTGTGGTCCCATGATACTCGTGGGGGGAAATTCCCTCCCTCCATGTTGTGGCTGGGCCCAGTGTGACTCAGGGGCTGCACTGCCGCCGACAGCTGGACCAGCGCAACTCCCACATTGTGCTGAAGGTGCCAGGCCCAGCGTGTCCCCCGGACTGTGCAGCCACCAACATGGGGCCCAGTGTGTCTCCTGAGCTGCATGATCGCCAACACTCGGCCCAGCGCATCCCCCAGGCTGCTTCCTTGCCAACACTGGGCCCGGCATGGCCCCTGGGATCTCCTCCAGCAGCCTCTGGGCCTGGCATGACCCCAGCTGCTTTGCCGCTGCCCCCGCTGGGCTGCTTCGGCCCAGGGGATGCTTCACCATGCAGGTGTGGTCCCACGATACTCATGGGGGGGAATTCCCTCCCTCCACGTTGTGGCTGGGCCCAGTGTGACTCAGGGGCTGCACTGCCGCCGACAGCAGGACCAGCGCAACTCCCGCATTGTGCTGAAGGTGCCAGGCCCAGCGTGTCCCCCGGACTGTGCAGCCACCAACATGGGGCCCAGTGTGTCTCCTGAGCTGCATGATCGCCAACACTCGGCCCAGCGCATCCCCCAGGCTGCTTCCTTGCCAACACTGGGCCCAGCATGGCCCCTGGGATCTCCTCCAGCTGCCTCTGGGCCTGGCATGACCCCAGCTGCTTTGCCGCTGCCCCCGCTGGGCTGCTTCGGCCCAGGGGATGCTTCACCATGCAGAAGGTAGGTAGTAATGAACAGGGGTCGTTTCATAGAAAAAGAGCTAGGGGAACTCATTAGCATAACTCATTAGCATATGCCACACCCCCTGACATCACCGGAAGTGTGTCATAAGGCCACACCCCCCGCCCCCAACGGTCCCGGCCGCCTCCTGGCTGAATGAGGGCCGGAAGCGGGGAGGCCGGAAGCAGGGGGCGTGGCTTCGTCATGTGCCCCGCCCCCCGTACCTCACCCGGGGGAACTGCGATCCCCCGCGATTCCCCCCGAAATGACCTTTGGTAATGAGCGTTCTTTGTGTGTACACAGAGAATGTAGCTTTACTTGCAGGGGGGATTGAACACCCCCTTGTGTATTTTTTGTTTTGGTAGATTTCAGATTTTTCTGCAAACTTAGGATTCACCCACGTTTGCAGGAAAAAAAAATGTTTGGTTTAAGTGTGGTCTCGATGTGTGGATTTAGATATCCGCAGATAGGTGGCACCCTTGAGAAACAGATATATAGAGGTATGCTGCCCTGAGCTTGCTAGAGGAAGTGGAGGGTGAAAATAAAATAGATTCAGAGGCCCGTGTGCACTCTAATAGTTTTTCAAACAACCCCTCAGAGCTGTTTGTTTACAAAATGCCTGTCTACCAGAAATGAGGGAAATGTGGTGTAGAAATAGACAAATAAATCTGTACCGTCCTCAAGTAACTCTGAAAGAAGAGCTGAGTTCTGCCGCACGTGAAGCAGTATGCCTGGCTTCTTTAATATCTTCCTTCTCTCGGAGATGAGATAGACTGGCATTTCCCATCTTGTATTTTGTCATTTTATTGCATGCTGGGCTGGGCTGCCATTTGGAGTAAAGAGGAAGTTGGGGCATTTGAGAGCCTTCCTTCAGTAGAGGTTTCCTTGCATTAACAGGGAAGCAAATCAAATTAATAGGATGGTTTTTCTTTACTAATTAAGGTCTTGAATTCTATTTAACCATGGTCAGCCTGCTATCGGATACAGCTTTGGGTGTTAGCTTCCAAAAGTGGTGCGATGCGTAATTGTGAAAATATTCAGATCAAAGAAGACAATGTTGTGTTCCCTGATCCCATTTGAGAGGTAAATCTTTTTATAGCAGGAATCCTCAGAATGCTTTCCTGGGATCAGGCCCTATTGGATAAAATGGGACTTGCTTCTGAGTAGGAGCTAGTGGAGTGGAGCGGTTAGCGCCAGATTAGAATCGGGGACACCCAAATTGGAATCCTTAGTCTGCCAGGGAAGCTTGTTGGGTGACCTTGGGTCAATCACATGCTCTCAGCCTAAACTACTTCACAGGGTTGCTGTGAAGGTAAAATGGAGGAGGGAAGAGTGTGGAAAACCGCTTTGGGTCCCATTGGGGAGGAAAGTGGGGTACAGAAGACATACCCACTTAGGATGGCTCCCCATGTTTTAAATTTCCCCCTTCTCTTGCTCTAAAAACTCTGTCCCTCTGCGCTCGAATCTCCCATTTTCAAGTTTAATTTCCTCACCTGAAGGTAATTGGGTTGGGGGGGGTAAGGTCAATAGAATTGTCGATAGCTCATTTTTGATGGTCTGGGGCAAAGCAAAAATGGTCATTTCGTCCCCTAGGCTGTTTTAAGAAGAATACTGTTTTGGTTTTTGGTTTTTTTGAGAGAGACACATGGCAGGACTTCAGCTGCTTTGCAGGTCCACGTATTCTGCCATTTGTAGCCTCTGGGCTGCTACTTTCTGCACCCTTCTTTTAATCCATGTTCACTGCGGTGTCTCCAAGCAACTCTGCACTAAAATCGAATTCAACCTCCTTTTTAATCCAGTCCCCCCCCCCATTCTGCACTAAAATCAAGTCCAACCTTCTTTTTATTCTGGGTCCCCCCCATTCTGCATTTCATTCCCTCCCTTCAATGGTCAGCCCGGTTTCAGCCTGCTGTTGCCCCAGGTCATTTGGATGCCGTTTTGCTGTGGATTTATATTGCCTCAACTCAAACACTGAAAAAATCCAGAGTGGTAGGCAAATGCAGAAAGGACCTATAAAGGAAGGTAAAGGTAAAGGTTCCCTTGCTCGAAAGCCAGTCGAGTCCGACTCTAGGGTTGCAGTGCTCATCTCCGTTTCCAAGCCGAAGAGCCAGCGCTGTCCGAAGACGTTTCCATGGTCATGTGGCCGGCATGACTAAACACCAAGGCGCACGGAACGCTGTTACCTTCCCACTTAAGTGGTCCCTATTTATCGACCTGCAGTTTCTTGCTTTCAAACTGCTAGGTTGGCAGGAGCTAGAACTAGAGACGGGAGCTCACTCCGTCATGCGGCACCCGGGTCTCGAACTGCTGAACTACTGACCTTCCACAGCCTGCAGTTCAGCGTCTTAACCACTTGAGCCTTGCAAATACTTCAGCTGTTGCCAAATAAATTAAAAGAAACTTTGCAAAGGTAGTGGAAGCAGAATTGTTTGCAGGATCTTTGCTTCTTTGGAAGCCAGGCGTCCAGGAAAATGGAGAAAATCTGATCGGAATCTTCCCTACTCCCCAAGCCTTCTTTTGGGGGGGACAAACCCCACTAAAACATATTAGGACAGCCAGTCACGGGTCTGTAGGATTGGCTGGCCTTCATACAGAAAAAGACGGCTGCTTGTCTATTAGAATTAAAATTTAAAACAAAACAACAGAAGCTTAAAGCAATTTTTCAGTCTCATAGTTCAGCCATATGAGTTGTCATCAAACCTGACATAACAGGATACAGTTAAAAGTCTGACTGGAATTAATAGAAATAAGAATGTACCTCCCGAAATATTAAAATGCCGTTTTTTCAGTACTGGAAATCAAGATGACAAATGGAAATTGAGAAAGCTGCAAAAGCTTATAGACAAATAAATCCAGCATATCCTAAGGGGATTTTTGTTTGTTTGTTATTTGAGAGAAATCTTGAGTACTAAGACCCTGCGCTTCCCAATTGCAAGTTAAAAAAAAACAACAGTAAACCAATAAAACAAGAAATTAAACCTCCTTGAATCAGAGTTCTATAGGACAGCCTAATTAAAAATGTCACTAAATTGATGAAAAATGCTGGTAATATACCAAGGCTCCTATCCTGAGGACACTTCTGAAAGTCAGACCCACTGAATAATATGGGACACATCTGAGTTGACCTGCCTAGAATTGTAGTTTAGTGTAGTGGTTATGAGCACGGACTCTAAACTGGGAGAGCCGGGTTTGATTCCCCACGCCTCCACATGCAGCTGCTGGTGTGACCTTGGGTCAGTCACAAGTTCTTTCAGAGCTGGTCTCTCTAAAGCTCAAAAGAGCTCTCTCAGCCCGACCTACCTCACAGGGTATCTGTTGTGGGAAGGGGAAGGGAAAGGAGGTTGTAAGCCTCTCTGAGACTTCGAGTACTGAAAGTCAGGGTATAATCCAATCTCTTCTTCTTCTTAATAAAAAATGTGTAGCTTATTGAAGAAGGCAGCCATTTATACCCACATTTAAGAGGAGGAAGGAGTCAATTCTAGCTCAAGGGAGCAGCCATGCGCAGATGGTCCTGGGAGAGCAAGGGATGAACCCTGAATACTAGAACCAAGAAGATGACTAAACCTAAATGACTGCAACATAAAGTCTCAAATATCCTATCATTACCGTTTTAGGTAAAGGAGCTGTGGTGGCTCAAGTGGTTAAGACGCTGAACTGCAGGCTGTGGAAGGTCGGTAGTTCAGCAGTTCAAGACCCGAGTTGCCGCATGACGGAGTGAGCTCCCATCTCTCGTTCCAGCTCCTGCCAACCTAGCAGTTCGAAAGCAAGAAATTGCAAGTAGATAAGTAGGTACCACTTCAGTGGGAAGGTAACAGCGTTCTGTGCACCTTGGTGTTTAGTCATACCAGCCACATGACCACGGAAACGTCTTCGGACAGTGCTGGCTCTTCGGCTTTGAAACGGAGATGAGCACCGCAACCCTAGAGTCGGACTCGACTGGCTTTCGAGCAAGGGAACCTTTACCTTTACCTTTTTACCATTTTAAAAGATTAAAAAATGCCAATGATTCAGCTTATGCATTTATTCTCGTTTCTCATTTTCCTTGTTCGGTCTGTTGTAAACAGTAAGAGTTCAGCAGCATCTAATGGGGTCGCGAAGAGTCGGACTTGACCGTGTGACTGAACAACAACAAAGCATATTAAAGACTAACAAAGTTTGTGGCAGGGTAGGACCTTTTGCGGCTCACTGCTCGCTTCAGAGAGACCCAAAAGGAGCGCCACTGTCATTGAGTGACCAAAAGTGAAAGGAGTCCAAGAGCTAAACCTTCAGGTGATCCAAAACTTCTTAGAATACTATTTGCTGATGTTGGAGAGCCCCTGAGAGAGAAGGGAGGGAGCAGAGGAAGGGGAGCCCTGTTGTGGGTCCTGAGGGCTGGAGACTAGGGGTGTGCAAGAAAAAAAAGCCGATTCGGATTCTGCCAAATTGGGCAGAATCAATTTCCGACAGGCAGTAAGACTCCTGCATGTCTGTTTCATCCGTAGGAGGGGACTGGGGAGTCTTTCGGCCAGCCGAATGTCAATTTCGGCCCCATTATATCCTAAGGGCTATTGAAGTCAATGGCAAAAACATAGGGTATATTCTGGGGGATGGAGGGGAGGGGGTCTGAGGGAGAGGCCCCAAGCTCGCAGGGTAGCTGCTGGAGCCTCTCCCCAAGATACCCACCATGTTTCAAAAACATTGGAGCCGTCAAAACAACCACCCCACCCGTGCAGGCTGCACATGCATGCAGCAATTGGCGGAAACGGGCCCCCCCCCCCCCCGTTGGTCTTTTGTGGTTTCTGTGTGTCACTGTGTCATGCTTGCACTGCCACAGGGCCACTTGTTCTGGAGTGTGCCACTTGTTCTCATTTATACAAAATATATTAGTTCATGTAATAACATTAAAATTTAAAACATTGTATTAAAATGGTGGTTACAGCTAATACCTTTTTTTTTCTGGTTGTGGGAAGTTCCTGGCCATAGCCAGTAGTTGTTATCAGAGGGACAAGCACCTGAGGGAGGCCATATGTGAACGACCACTGCCACAGCCAAAGGCCTGGTGGAACAGCTCTTGTAGGCCCTGCAGAATTGAAGAAGATCCTGCACAGCCCTGATGTCAATGGGCAGCATGTTCCACCAGGCAGGGGCCAGGGCAGAAAAAGCCCTGGTCCTGGTCAAGGCAAGACAGACATCTTTCGGACCAGAGACTATGAGGAGGTGTTGATCCTTAGAGTGTAGTGCTCTTCGGGGTATATACGAGAAGAGGCGGTCCTTCAGATACGTTGGTCCCAGGCCATGTAAGGCTTTATTGATTTCTGTCAGTGGAGAGAAGGGTCAAATGGGTAGAGGGGGAAGCTGAAATGAGAGAATTCCACCAATTATTTGAATTTCAACTTTCCTAGAATAGGTTCCAAGTAATATCTGGAATTTGCCAACTTTGTTCAAACATCAGCTAGCCTAAGGTTTACAAATCCCAAAATATTCAATCATTTTGACGTATGGGAAAATTTCTTTTTATGTAGAAGAGAGTCCAAAAAGTATGACCCCTTCACCTTGCGTCTGAAGTGCTACAGTCCATGTTATCACCTCACGTCACTCACTGCACGTGTAGACCAGACCTTGGGCACTTCCAAAACCAGGAAGGAGGAAGAGATAGGATATAGGGTACTTCTGTTACCATGTCATCATATCTACCTGTTCTCTCACTCTGGGTACAACACGGCAAGTGGGTGTCAGCAAGCTGCCAATGTTTTGTTTTATTCTTTCTGTGTGCTCTTGTTTGCTTTCAATTTCACATGTATAACTGTTGATGTGCATAATTGCTTAGCCTGCTGAAACGTCTATATCTCTCAAGGCCACAGGTGGTGGCCGCTGCTTGTTAGTTGCTGGAGGCTCTCACGGAACACCGTGAGAAAGAGATAAGTTATGCTGCCTAGAAGCGTTTGCTCCCAGGGTCCAATGGCGCACGCGGGAACCCCCGCAATTGGGCCTCAGTAGTTTGAATGTACTATAACATGCCCTGCTCTTTGAACCCCCCTCATTCTGAACAGTGATTCTGTCCATCCACCTATAGCTTCAAATAAAGTAAAACCTTTCTACAAGAGTGTACTTCGTTGATTCTGTGGGAAGTCTGACAGTGGCCCAAGAGAAGCGGGACCTTGGAGATTGGGTGGGGAAAAGAGAAGAAGTGATCAAGCCCCACTGAGCAGCGGAAAATTAAGGGGGCTGCTGAGATAGGATTAAAATAGGCGGCTTGAGGCCACCTTAATCATTCAATATGTGAACTGGGAATTTTTATGGTACTGAAAGAAAATGTCATTGTAATATTCTCGCCGTTCAAGAGGCACTACATTGTAATCAGGGTGATGAGGTCAGAATAAGACTGGAGCCAGTGCTCAGAAACTGGACAGCTCTTCCGCATGCCCTGGAGGTAAAATCTGTTCATTGCCATGTTTGTTTGTTTATTGAAATTGTTATACCCTGCCATTCCTATTGGCACAAGGTCCCTTACAGGCAATAAACATACAGATCAAAGTCAGATTTAACCCTCCAACACC
The DNA here is from genome assembly GCF_001447785.1 of Gekko japonicus. Lineage (NCBI taxonomy): Eukaryota > Metazoa > Chordata > Lepidosauria > Squamata > Gekkonidae > Gekko > Gekko japonicus. The sequence goes on from NW_015172815.1 coordinate 10,139, forward strand.
TTCCCCCCCAGAAGATGCCACCTGTTTATATCCCATCAAAAGCCCTGGCAAACAGGGCCTCCTGAAGACTCCCTCATCTCTGCAGGGAGTCCATTCTACAGAGTGGAGGCCATGGTGGAAAGGGCCCAAGCTCTAAGAGATGCCAGGTAGTCCAGCTTAAGTGGGAGAGGACGGTCAGCAGCTGGCAGTATGAAGACAGTAGGTGTTGCACAGGAACATGTGGGAACAGACAGTCCTTCAGTTATGTGAGCCCCAGGCCATGAAGTGCTTTAAAGTTCATAACCAGCATCTTGAACGGAGCTTAGAAGCCATCTGGAAATCAATGAAGCCCAGAGGTCATTTCGGGGGGG
>NW_015172816.1:0-1784 GCF_001447785.1 Gekko japonicus
ACAAACTTTTTTCTTTTTAACTCTCACAAAGGCACGAGTGTTCCTTCTTGTTCTTCAAGGCTTTAATTAATTTATTTATTTTTTAAAAAACCACTCTCTGCATTAATCAATTAAGCTAATGTTAGAAATAACATATGGATCTTTTCTCTTCTGCACAGCTCTGCACAGAGAGCCAGTGGGGCTGGGAGAGCTCTGAGAGAACTGTTTACATGACGCAAACAAAATGGGAACAGGTGAGCACAGGATCCAGCCCTGTTTTCTCCCAAAGTTTCCAAGAGTGGCTCGACTCTGCCTCTCGACTTGTCATTGCGACGCTTGTTCAGATGGATCCAGTAGACCGTGAAAGTGTGTCTTCTGTGTCTTTTCATCCAGAACCGGCATTATCCGTATGTTCCTGCTATGAAAAAACTGTCATGAAGGCATTTTAGAGGTACCGATATTCCATAAGGTCTGATGTTATTCTTTCTCTACGAAATTATGTTCAGATGGTCAGGGGAGAGGGGAGAGGAACGTAAAAAGGACCTGTCAAAAATTAGTTTTAAAACTAGTCTCGGAATACAAACTTTTTTCTTTTTAACTCTCACAACGGCACGAGTGTGCCTTCTTGTTCTTCAAGGCTTTAATTTTTATTTTATTTTTTTAAAAAAACACTCTCTGCATTAATCAATTAAGCTCATGTTAGAAATAACATATGGATCTTTTCTCTTCTGCACAGCTCTGCACAGAGAGCCAGTTGGGTGTCATGGTTAAGAGCGCAGACTCTAATTTGGGAGAACGGGGTTTGATCCCCCACTCCTCCGCGTGCAGCTGCTGGTGTGACCTTGGGTCAATCACAAGTTCTCTCAGAGCTGTTCTGGAAAAAGCCGTTTCTGTCAGAGCTCTCTCAGCCCCACCTACCCTCACAGGGTGTCTGTTGTGGGGAGGGGAAGGGAAAGGAGATTATTGTAAGCCGCTCTGAGACTCCTTTGGGTAGTGAAGGGCGGGGCATGAATCCAATCAATTCTTCTAAATGATAACATTTGGGGCAAATTCTGAATTTCCATCAGTGCAAGCAACACCGATTTGGAGTCAGTGGTTGTGAGACATCTGTTTATTTGTTCCCAGCTGATTTAGAAAAAGTAAACCTCCCCGGAATGTTGTGTCTGTGTTCCCGGCACGAGTGTGCCTTCTTGTTCTTCAAGGCTTTAATTTTTATTTTATTTTTTTAAAAAAACACTCTCTGCATTAATCAATTAAGCTCATGTTAGAAATAACATATGGATCTTTTCTCTTCTGCACAGCTCTGCACAGAGAGCCAGTTGGGTGTCATGGTTAAGAGCGCAGACTCTAATTTGGGAGAACGGGGTTTGATCCCCCACTCCTCCGCGTGCAGCTGCTGGTGTGACCTTGGGTCAATCACAAGTTCTCTCAGAGCTGTTCTGGAAAAAGCCGTTTCTGTCAGAGCTCTCTCAGCCCCACCTACCCTCACAGGGTGTCTGTTGTGGGAAGGGGAAGGGAAAGGAGATTATTGTAAGCCGCTCTGAGACTCCTTTGGGTAGTGAAGGGCGGGGCATAAATCCAATCTCTTCCTCTAAATGATAACAGTTGGGGCAAATTCTGAATTTCCATCAGTCCAAGCAACACCGTATTGGAGTCAGTGGTCTTGAGACATCTGTTTAGTTGTTCCCAGCCGATTTAGAAAAAGTAAACCTCCCCGGAATGTTGTGTCTGTGTTCCGGTTCAGTCTTGGAGTGGGAGCCTGTCCATGGGGAAACCACTTCCATCCAAGGCCGACCAGAACCAAC
>NW_015172816.1:1882-4870 GCF_001447785.1 Gekko japonicus
CTTTGGAGGTTTTCAAGCAGAGGCCAGATGGCCATCGGACAGCCATGCTGATTCTGTGAATTGAGGCCGATCACGAGAAGGGAGGGCAGGGAGGGTCGCCTCAGGGCTTAGTTCTCGTGGCCCTTTCTTACACGCCCAGGGAAATGCCGATCGCCACTTTGGGGACAGGAAGCAATTGTTCTCCAGGCCAGTTTGGCTGGAGATCCTGGAGGGTTTTTTTGGTCATCTTCTGGGCATGAAGCAGGGGTCACGGTGGGTGTGGAGGGGAAAGTAGTTGTGAATTCCCTGCCTTGTGCAGGGGGTTCGACTAGATGACCCTGGAGGTCCCTACCCACTCTGTGATTCTATGAGATCAGGTGAGGCTGAGCTGTCAGGCTGCTGACCATGAATGGTGGTGGTGGAAAGTGCCATCAAGTCGCAACTGACTTATGGTGGCCCCATAAGCTATTGGGGGGGAGGGAGGAACATGCAGATCTGTCCTCGCAGAGGAGGGAGAGATTTTACCTGAATAAAACATGGTCCTAAAGGTGCCACTGGACTGTTTTGGACCGGGGGGGCTGGGCTCTGCAGCTTACCTGGCTGCTTCTTGCTCTGACTGGGGCTGCTGGGAGCAGGGGGTGGGGCTTGTTGCATGTGCCCACCCCCTGGGCTCTTTACTGCCGGAGCACCACTCCTGTGTGCTCCTGCAGGAAATGACCCCTGTCCCTGAGAAAGCCTTGCGCTCTACTGATAGCAAACTAATGAGGATCCCAGGCCTTAGGGACATCGGGCTGTCCTTGACCAGGGCCAGGGCCTTCTCACTCCTGGCCCCAACCTGGTGGAACTCTCTGCCAAATTACATCAGGGCTCTGTAGGATCTTATGCAATCCCACAGGGCCTGTAAGGCAGAGATGTTCTGCCAGGCTCTTGGTTGAGGGCAGCAATAATTGCTGTTGAGTTCCCTCTCCCACTGCCCGGAAACTGGCCTGGTAGTCCCGAGTTGGGGTAGAAATTTCCAAGATGCCATCATCGTAGACTTTAATAGGATCTTTAGCTTTATTCAATTGCTCTGTAGCATTTTAATGTTCAACATGTTTTTATGCCCCCATGTACATTGCCCAAAGCCCGGTGTAAACTGGGATAGGACAATTAACAGACTCAATAGAGAAATAAATAAATTATCCCGATTGCTCTGGGAGGCCTGTATATATGGTGCCCCTTTTCCCTCCTAGAAGCTGGAATTCTGAAGTCTGAGAGTGTCAGAAAAGCCATTCCACGCGTCACTACCAGCTTCATCCCTCAACAAGGCGGGCTGGTTCCCAGATGCAGACCACACTGGACTTCATTAGTCAATAACTGTATTTATTTGGAATTTTATTGAATTGAGGGCAGCAATAATTGCTGTTATGAGTTCCCTCTCCCACTGCCCAGAAACTGGCCTGGTAGTCCAGAGTTGGGGTAGAAATTTCCAAGATGCCATCATCGTAGACTTTAATAGGATCTTTAGCTTTATTCAATTGTTCTGTAGCATTTTAATGTTCCACATGTTTTTATGGCGTTATGCCCCCATGTACGTTGCCCAGAGCCTGGCGTAAAGTGGGATAGGACAATTAATAGAGAAATAAATAAATTATCCCATTTGCTCTGGGAGGCCTGTATATATGGTGCCCCTTTTCCCTCCTAGAAGCTGGAATTCTGAAGTCTGAGAGTGTCAGAAAAGCCATTCCACGTGTCACTACCAGCTTCATCCCTCAACAAGGCGGGCTGGTTCCCAGATGCAGACCACACTGGACTTCATTAGTCAATAACTGTATTTATTTGGAATTTTATTGAATTGTATTTTATGTATTTTTATGCTGGTTTTAAAGTTGTGTGTAAGCTTCCCTGAGCCGCTCCAATGGGAGGGCGGGATAGAAATTTAATAAATAAATACATAAATAAATAAATATGAGGTATTGTGCATTTGGCGCCATGAACACTGCGGTCCCACACTAAATATCCTCCCACTAAATAGTCCCGCACTGTTTTCTCACTAAATAGTCCCATGCCATTTCCACTATTTAGTGAGGGAATATTTAGTGTTGGATTATTTAGGGAGATTTATGTTTGCATGTTCCCAAAGAGGAACAGTGTGGTATTGTTTAGTGAGGGAATATTTAGTGTGGGAATATTTAGGGAGATTTGTGTTTTCGTGCGGGACTATTTAGGGAGATGCAAGCCACAAAACCCTGATGGTTGAGACCAGCTCTTGTTCCCTGAGCTGTGCAACTGAAAGTCTTCTGTGCATTGTAGTACTGTCTTGAAAGCATGGAAGCCTGTTACGTAACTAAAAATACAACTAAATCTATGTAAAATAAGTATCTCCAAGGTGCCTGCTCCTTGGGAGGAAAGTTATGGCAAACCTAGACAGCATGATAAAAAGTAGAGACATCACCCTGCCTCACCGGAGATTGCGGGCTTGGAGTGTGCCGGCCTGGTGCTGGAGACTGAGGAGAACTTGGCTATCTGGCTAGTGTACCGACCGCCTAACGCACTGGCCAGTGGCCTGCCGTCCCTGCTGGAGGCCGTGTCTGGCTGGGCGTTGGAGCACCCAAGGCTTCTGGTCCTGGGTGATTTCAATGTCCATGCCGATGACGCGGCCTCCGGCGTCATCGGCATGGGAGCACATCAAGCCTGGGTTGAAGGCACTGCACTGGCTGCCAATAGCATACCGAATCCGCTTTAAAGTGCTGGTGCTTACCTTTAAAGCCCTATATGGCCTGGGTCCGACCTACCTGAGGGACCGCCTTTCCCCGTACATACCCCCAAGAGCACTACGGTCGGGGACCCAGAACTGATTAGTAGTTTCGGGCCCCCGAGAGGTAAAGCTCGCTGCTACAAGGGCTAGATCCTTCTCAGTGGCGGCCCCTACCTGGTGGAATGAGCTCCCGGAAGAGATCAGGGCCCTGCGGGACCTTATGCAGTTCCGCAGGGCCTGCAAGACGGAGCTCTTCCACCAGGCCTTTACGT
>NW_015172816.1:4932-10404 GCF_001447785.1 Gekko japonicus
CAGCAGCGGAGAATTCCGTGAGCCTGCCTCCTGACGAAGAGTGGACGCTTCTCCTCTCCTGCCTAACTGGAGTTCTAAGCCATGCAAATGAACATCACCCTTATTCCGCCGCATTCCTCAGAGCCGAAATCCTCAGCCTTCTTGTGCTCGTCTGGGAAGGCAGCCCATCTGCTTCTTAATTATCCTTTATTTTCCCCCTGTGGCTTTCAAATCGGAGCCAAGCCACTTCTCGGAATTCCCTGAAAACTTGGCTATTCAGCTCTTTCTCTTATTTTCATTAAGACTTCTCCCCCCCCCCTTACGTTTCTTATCCACTTTCCTGTTAAAACTGAAGAAATTGTATTGGACAACTTAATAGGCTCTACGTCAGGATTAATTAAATGGGTTCTGATTTGGATATAAATTCACTGGACCGAATCCAATAGGGTTGCCACTGCAATGTTCCCTCTAAGCAGTGGAGTCTCGTGAGCAAAAATCCTACTTTGTGAGCTCCTGGCATTAAAGTTGTGAGCCAGCGATTTGGCTGCTGCATAAATCTGTTTGCTCTGGAGCCGTCCCTTCCTGAGCTGAGAGAAAAAATGTCTGAGCCGGAGGCTAAAAAACCGTGAGCTGGCTCACACCATCTCAGCTTAGAGGGAACACTGGTTGCCAGGTCTCTCCTGGCCCCTGGTGGGAGTTGGGGGGGCATAGGGTTGCCAAATACAGGCTGGGAAATTCCAGGAGATTTGGGGATGGATCCTGGGGTGGACGGGGACTGCAGTGGGGCACAAGGCCATGGAGTCCACCCTCCAAAACATCGATTTCCTCCAGGGGGAACTGATCTCTGTAGTCTGGAGATGAGCTGTAATTATGGGGGATCTCCAGGTACCACCTGGAGGCTGGCATCATGAGAATCCAAGCATGAATGCTCACAACACAGGTTTTTCTTGCATTCCTAACCATTCCAGGAGCCCCTTTAGTCTTGGGATTAAAAGACGCACACAGAAGAATAGGTCGGGAAGCAAGGGAGGTTAGGGGGTGAATTCATTCTTTCTGTGTCTTCTGAAAGCACACCTCCCTCCATGGAAGAGAGAGGATGGGGATGAGAGAGGATGGGGATAAATCACCCCTTTCACTGCCTTCCAACCTGCTGCCATTCTTCTACCCAGGTCCTGCGGTCACAGGAAAGATCTCTCCAGAGGTGGGAAGGGGTCGCTGGAATGGAGAGGAACTGGATAGAAGGCGGAGGAGAAGGAGGAGAAGAGAAGAGATTGTATTCATACCCCGTCCTTCACTACCCAAAGGTGTCTCAGAGCATCTTACAAACTCCTTTCCCTTCCCCTCCCCACCACAGACACCCTGTGAGGTAGAAGAAGAAGAAGAAGAAGAGATTGGATTTATACCCCATGGCCCTTCACTACCCAAAGGTGTCTCAGAGCGGCTTACAAACTCCCTCCCCCTCCCCACAACAGACACCCTGTGAGGTAGGTGGGGCTGAGAGAGCTCTTGACAGAAACTCTTATCAGAACTACGGCTTGCCCAAGGTCATCCAGCCAGGTGCAAGTGGAGGAGTGGGGGAATCAAACCCGGTTCTCCCATATTAGAGTCTGCGCACTTAACCACTACGCTACTGCTGGCTGGAGGAGGAGGAGATTGGATTTATACCCAACCCTTCACTATTCGAAGGAGTCTCCAAGCAGCTTATATTCCCTTTCCCTTCCCTTCCCCACAACAGACACCCTGTGAGGTAGGTGGGGCTGAGAGAGCTCTTTCGAGGACTGACCCTGAGAGAACAGTTCTGAGAGAACTTGTGACTGACCCAAGGTCACACCAGCAGCTGCATGTGGAGGAGTGGGGAGTCAAACCCAGTTCTCTCAGATTAGAGTCTGCGTTCCTAACCACTACACTAAACTGACTCTCAGAAAGGCAATCAGCTGGGCTTCTGATAAACCCCACACACCATCATATAGATTAAAGAGGCTGCATCTCAGTAAGTCTGGTAGGCGACAAAGTTTCCAGGGCTGGGGAGATCAGAAGAGCTTGACTTCCAAACAGCTAGATGTTGTCTCCTGATGTGTCCCCCCCCCAAAAAAAAACCCCTCAAACACTGCTGGGTACAGAGCAAAATGTCCCCAGCAGGAGCTCAGATGCCAACTCCCAGTTGGGAGTCAACTTCTTATGGCTCCAAGTAGTACATTTCCCCCCTGAAAATATACACGAACCAGTTGAGAACAGCCAAACAGCCTGTCCGTCAACTGGGTGCCTGTTCTCCTCTGGTGAACAGGAAGTGAGCCAAACTGGCAGATGTTCGAGCATCCAGGCGGGACCTGGAGATCCCCCTAAATCGTGTCTAAACACTTTGGCTTCCCCTGCCTATACTACCTGATTGAATTGCCCTTTGTGAGCCAGTTCAGTGTACTGGTTAAGTGCACGGACTCCAATCTGGGACAACCGAGTTTGATTCCCCACTCCTCCACTTGCAGCTGCTGGATGACCTTAGGCAAGCCATAGTTCTATCAGAGCTGTCCTTGAAAGGGCAGTTCTTGAAAGGGCTCTCTCAGCCCCGCCTACCTCACAGGGTGTCTGTTGTGGGGAGGGGAAGGGAAAGGAGATTGTGAGCCACTCTGAGACTCCCTTAGGTAGTGAAGGGTGGGGTATGAATCCAATCTCTTCTTCTTCTCACAATACAAAAACTCTCTTTCTCAATGAAATTGCTGAGCAGTCGGGTTACAACAGATAAAAGGAAGTCCTTCTTCACCCAAAGAGTGATTAACACATGGAATTCACTGCCACAGGAGGTGGTGGCAGCTTCAAGAGGGAGTTAGATAAACATATGGAGCAGAGGTCCATCAGTGGCTATTAGTCTGTGGCAAGTGATGCTCTGTATTCTTGGTACTTGGGGGGGGGCAACAGTGGGAGGGCTTCTAGTGTCCTGGCCCTACTGCTGGACCTCCTGATGGCACCTGGAATGAATGGGCCATATTGATCCAACATTGGCTTCTCTCATGTTCTGATGTTCTTCTGTTCTTCTTTGCAGAGATCACAGTGGCATCTGCTGAGTGGGTCCTTATTTTTGTCCCCATAGGCCCAGCACCAGAGATACCCTTGGTTACTGGAAATTGAGATTTTTGCCATCTGCTGTTGAATTTAGAAACTAACTTTTTATGATTTTGTACTTGTACTGGATTTGTTACTATGTCTGTATTTTGACTGTTGTGACCCACACTGAGACCGCTTGCAGGGAGGGCAGGATATAAATCCAAAAAACAAAAACAAATACATCCCTAGAAACTAGGGTTGTGAACTCTGAGTTGGAAAATACCTGGAGACTTTGGGGGTGGATCCAGGAGAGGGCGGGGTTTCGGGAGGGAAGGGGTCTCAGCATGGTGCAATGCCACAGAGTCCACCCTTCCAAGCAGCCTTTTTCTCCAGGGGAGCTGATCTCTGTCAGCTGGAGCTCAGTTGTAAAAGCGGGGATCCCCAAGCCCCACCCGGAGGCTGGCACCCCTAGGTCTGATCCAGCAGGTCTCTTCCTTTGTTCTTGGGAAGGCCTCGGCCTTTATGCACTGTTGTTGGCCCTCTAGAGGAACTGGTTGGCCCCTGTGTGAGGCAGGATGCTGGACTAGATGGACCACTGGTCTGATCCAGCAGGACTCTTCTTAACCTGTTCCTGAGGACTGCAAGTCTTCCTGGATATTTAAACTTAATGTCTCCAGTCCTTCTAAAGTTAATCATGAATAACTGAAATGAATGGAACAAGTTAGTAGAATTCACTGCCCGAGGATGCAGTGATGGCCGCACTCATAGATTAAAGGAGTTTATAGTCAGACAGATGAAAGGAGGACAGGCCTATCAGTGGCTACCAGCCATGGTGACAAAAGGTACGGCATTAAGTTAAACCTCTGTATGACAGTGCCAAAAGGTAACACTGGGGGAAGGTCTTAGGCTCTATGGCCTGTTGTTGGTCCTCCAGAGTAACAGCTGGCCACTGTGTGGATGCAGGACTACATGGACCACTGGTCTGATCCAGCTGGACTCTTCTTGTGTACTTAGGAAGGCTTTAACCTCTATGTCCTGTTTTTGGCCATCTAGAGGAACTGATTGGCCACTGTGTGAGACGGGATGTTGGACTAGATGGGCTATTCGTCTGATCCAGCAGGGCTCTTCTTATGTTCTTAGGAAGGCCTTAACCTCTATGCCCTGTTGTTGGCCCTCCAGAGGAACTGGTTGGCCTCTGTGTGAGACAGGATGCTGGACTAGATGGACCTCTGGTCTGATCCAGCAGGGCTCTTCTGATGTTCTTAAGAAGGCCTCGGCCTCTCTGCCCTGTTGGTGGCCCTCCAGAGGAACTGGTTGGCCCCTGTGTGAGATAGGATGCTGGACTAGATGGACCACTGGTCTGATCCAGCAGGGCTCTTCTGATGTTCTTAGGAAGGCCTCAGCCTCTATGCCCTGTTCTTGGCCCTCCAGAGGAACTGGTTGGCCCCTGTGTGGATGCAGGACTACATGGACCACTGGTCTGATTAGGGTTGTGAGATCTGGGTTGGAAAATACCTGGAGACTTTGGGGTTGGATCCGGGAGAGTGTGGGGTTTGGGGAGGGGAGGGGCCTCAGCATGGTCCAATGCCATAGAGAGTCCACCCTCCAAAGCAGCCATTTTCTCCAGGGGAGCTGATCTCTGTCAGCTGGAGCTCAGTTGTAAAAGCGGGCGATCTCCAGGCCCCACCTGGAGCCTGGCATCCCTACAAGAAACACTGCAACAGAGTCGGTCATTCCAATTGCTCTACTGCTTTCGACAGCCCAAAGGATGCTTTCTTCATTGCCATGCTCCATTCTCCCCCCCCTCCCCATTCGTCCTATGCTGCAGCATTATAACGTGAGGCAAGAATGAATGGATATTCCCAAGGCAAGGACATGGGTGCTGCTACATCGTGCATCAATTAGGCCAACTGGTTGCAAAAAAAAAAAAAAAGTGGGGGGAGTTAATTCAGATGGTGTTAAATCACACTCGTGAATCCCTTCCTTTGTAACTCTTCGGAAGGAACTACGGATGACGGATGGCCCTGCTTCGGGATTAATAGAATGTCTTATAGATAGTCTCATAGTGCCGGTGACTTGATCAATCATAGGGGCTCAGATATCGTCATGATGAGCGCGGAATAAATATCGAGCGAGATAATAGATCAGAAAGAGCTTGTGCTGTGATCTCTCATAGGCAGCGTGCCCAAAAATGACACGGGTGTGCGGAAGGTGCCATCGAGTTGCGGCCAACTTACCGTGTCCTCGTAGGGTGTTCAAGGCAAAAGATAAGGAGAGGTGGTTTGTCACTGCCTGCCTCTGCACGGCAACCCTTGAATTCCTTGGTGGTCCCCCATCCGAGGACTCGCCATGGCTGACACTGCTTAGCTTCTGAGATCTGATGAGATCAGGCTAGCCTGTGTCGTCCAGGTCAGGGCTGGCAGACATAGTCTTCAGAGCCAGTTTGGTGTCGTG
>NW_015172817.1:0-2113 GCF_001447785.1 Gekko japonicus
CAGGATTCAAGCACTTTTGAGGGCTGTTTAGCTGCCCTGCCTCCAGCTGACGACCTGATGATGACGACGACGAAGACGATGATGTTGTTGTTGTGAAGGGATGGGGACATAGAGCTGGAGGTGAATCCAGCCATGGCGGACGGTTCCTTGACTGTTTCCTACCTTTCCCGTGATGTAGCTTTGATGTTTTGAAGATTCCAACATGTATCTGTTGCCCATTTTAGAGGAATTAATGACTTTTGGTGTTCCCAATCTGGGCTCCATTATATCTTATTGCATGGATTCTCCTCTTTTTCCTTCTGCATCCCTCCTTAAAACATACCTTTCTTAAGGAAGCCCTTTCTTAACACCTCAACAATTCTTCCCAAACATGCTCTGTATTCTTGGTGCTGGGGGGGCAACAGTGGGAGGGCTTCTGGTGTCCCGGCCCCACTGCTGGACCTCCTGATGGCACCTGGTATTTTTGGCCACTGTGTGACCAGAATGTTGGACTGGACAGGCCACTGGCCTTATCCAACATTGAATTCTCTTATGTTCTTATGTCTTTATCTACTGTCATGAGTTGATGCCCAGACCCACCCCATCCCCACCCCCGCTCCCCAAGCTGAGAACTGCCAGGGCCGGACTCGCCTATGTGAGGAAATCTGGGAGAGGGAGGCAGCTGTGACTCTAAAGGGCTACTTGAATCTAGCCTGAATGAAGCAGTATGAAGCGTGGGGTTAGAATGTCCATTGCTGCACTTGCAGCTCGCTCAGGTTATTTAAGGGGAGTAAATACACATTCTTTGAATCTATGATGGTCTTTCCAATAGAAGAAATGGGAGTGGTTTTTCTTTTAAAGAAATTATATTTTTAAAAAATTAAGCTACTGGGACGATAATGAGAAAATAACAGGGGAACAGTGGATTAATGATGACATCTGGAATACCCATTGATAACGGCATGTACAAATGATGGTAAATTGCTGTTTATTTAACTAGTGTGGAACCACCCCCGCTGATTTCCAGAAGATACAAGCTACTGGCCTCCAGAGAGTGAATATACATACATACACTTTCAACTTATACACCGCTCCTTCCCGAGGGCTCTTAGCGGTTTACAGAGACAATTTTAAGTCATCCTAAGTAGGGCCACAGTGCAAGGGGCGGTGAATGCCTACCAGGCACCCGAACAGCAGAGTTCTTTTTCCGTGGTGGGTTCTCCCCCCCCCCATTTCCAGGTGACGGTGTCTCGGCGGAGATCTTTCTTCCACAGCGACTCCCTCTGGAGTGGACCTCACGGCGCATGACTCTGCGACAGCTGCGGCAACCGACCTCCGTACTATTGGCTCCGACCGTGCCACGGCATCACGTTGCCGTGCTTCCCGGACCAATCTCCACCTGGGTCGCTCACTGCTCAATGCCGGACCGCCGCCATGTTCGCCGGATCGCCTCCTGTTGCTTGCCATCACCACTCAGCTACCGCTGCTGCTGCACACCAATCCATGGAAGGAGGGTGCCCCCCACTCCTAGGAGCAGGTACCCATTTATCTAATTGCCAAGGACTTTCGAACTGCTGGGTAGGCGGAAGCTGGGACAAGGACCGGGAGCTCACCCCGGCCGCGGTGGGACTCGAACAGCCTTATGGTTGTTCGTTGATAGATTATTGCAGGCTTTTACAGCCTGCGCCATCGCTCCCTATACAGTCATACTACTGCCTTTGCCAAGGTCATGACACATAAACACATCACATAATCGGTCTAACAAGGTCAGTATTATCTTTTTATGACAGCGGCAGCTCTCCAGAATCTTAGACAATCATCTTCTGCCTGATAGTTTTAAAAGCTGGAGATGCTGGGGACTGAACCCAAGAATTCCTTGCATACAAAGTATGTGTTCTACCACTGAGTCACAGCCCCTTCCAAAGCACTTTCTCACACAAAGACCCCCTCTTCTCTGCTTCTGCCTCCTCCTCTTCCTCTGGCCTTCAACTCTGCTTTGGACTTCCTTCCTCCCATGCTTTATTTCTGCAGCACTCTGAAGAGGCGGGACAGTAATAGTCTAACTCCGTAAATCAATTAACATTCTGAACACCTGCTCAAGCCTTCCTCCTCCAGGTTCTTGTCTGCATCCTTC
>NW_015172817.1:2677-10098 GCF_001447785.1 Gekko japonicus
GTCTTCCCGCCAGCGGGAAGTGGACTCATTGGTCCTCACCTGGTTCAAAGTTCCTTTATTATGGGCTTGTTGTTATTCCTAACAATGCTTGTGTTCTGATCTATCATCGCTTTATAATAAACTCTACTTTGTTCTTCAAACGTGGATTTATTCGAATGCATGGGGAATCGGACAATGAGTTACGCTAATGAGCTCCTGCACCTCTTTTTCTACGAAATGACCCCTGCCCATTATGACCCCTGTCCCAATCACTCTGGCCTCCTTTATGTTCTAGGTTCACCCTCTAAGTCACTGACTGATCACATTGTACTTCAGTGACTTGGTGGAGACAGGAGTGTTTATGAACACCATAGACAGGAGTGGAAGGACTCTGGAAGACCGTTTTTAGGGACATGTGTTATATTTGCTTTTATGTATTTGTGTTTGCTGACACACACACATGCACATGGACTGCACCTACAAATCCCTATGGACTTGGGAAAGCTGTGTGCTTTATCTGCTGTAACTGTCTTATCTGAAAGGCTCCCAGCCTGCTGTTTATGCAAATGGAGCTTTGCACACACATACAGCTAGCAAAGCATTGTGGGAGCAAGACGAACATGGTGGGCCTTTGTTAGCAGAAAACAACAACTCTTGAGTTGAATATTCTCCATTGCTGAGAGACTGGGTGTCAGGTTCTACAGAAACCTGATCTGCATTTGAATCCGTTTCCTGTTGAAGATGCCAGGAGCCTTTGCACAACAAAGGAGATGTCTTGAAGTTGAGATTCACCACATGGCCAAATGGAATTCCATGAGATAAAGGTAAAGTTTCCAAATATCGTCACCACCCATAATATCCCGCCCCTTGCTACATGCAGCCAATAGGGAGAATTCATGGGATGGATCTGTAAGGTCTGGTGCGATCACGAGCAGGCAAGGAGCCTCCCACCTGAAGATTTCACTTTATAACGCAAAGCACACTTTCAGCTTTGGCTTGCCATGCCTTGCCTTGCTGTGCTTTTGAGGGAGAAGCTGCTGAGCTGAGCGGAGCTAGGCAGAGCTGAACAAAGCAGGGAGCTGCAGCCATGCTTTTTAGGGAGAGAGGAAAAGCTGCTAGAGAACTCTGCTAAGATGCTGAGAGCTCTGCTAGGCTGCTGAGCTAAACTGCTGCTGATCTGGAGCTGCTGCTGAGAGCTAAGAACTCAGAGCAGAGCTGCTGAGATGCTAGAGAGAGAGAGAGATGTTGCAGCTACTGCTTATGATGTTGGCCGGCTGGCCATGCATCCTAACCCCCCCATCTTTCCTTAAGATGAAGCTCTCTATTGAATCTCTCTAAAATGCGCAATTAGAGACATTCAAACACATCAGCCAACATGTTTTGGAGATGTGGAAAGGGCACCAGACCCCCAGGGATCCTTCCCTTCCAATCATCAATGCAACAGACTGGACTTCTAGACAGGTGAGCATAAAATCGTTTCAACCACATCCCTATTTCTAAGTAACTAAAGTAACTATTTTGGTATTCATTTCTGTAATTCTAAAGGATCTTGTATGATGGTGTGTGAGATTCTGTTATTGTATGTATGTGAACCAAATATTACCATTCAGTAAAAAGAACAACTTGATTTAATATACCAGCCTTGCCCCTATCTATAACTGGACGTTCCTCAGGAGGGAATTTGAATCCTGTATACATTGGTCAGCACCACCGAAATATATATTTCATAAAGCCTCTGCTGTAGATAAAGCAGTTAGGCTAACACCGTATTTTCTCTAGGACCCAGGACTCAGGTTGGGAGGGTGGAAGTTAGTAGGGATGGATGTGAACCGGACCATGAACGAAAGTTCGCAATGAATTTTGGCTGGCTCATGGTTCGGGAACTGCCGTTTGTGACAGGTCAACCAGCACATACTTTCCACAAACTTCCAAGTGGTTTGTCGTGGTTTGTGGCAGTTAATGAATTGATGTGTTTCCAGTCAGAGTGTCCCCACTCCATAAAAAATGTTTACCAAACGTCAAAGGCAAGGTGAGGTTTCCTGTGCATTTGGTGTCTGTAGCTTGCAGGGGGTCCATCCAATACACTTTTGAACCTGCACCTGAAATTTCCCTCACAAGCAGTTTCCTTGAGGGGGATCTTTGGGGTGGTGGTGGTGTAACATGGACACTCAAAATCCAATCTGCACCTAACTTGGAGGGCTTATAAAGCAGCGTCAGGGGGAGGTCCCTGGTGAGATTGACGTCTCTAGCTTGCACAGGGTCCATTCTATGCACTCCTGAACCTGCAACAGTCATTTCTCCAAAAAAGCACTTTCCTGAGGGCACTTGTTTAAGGGGGCTGTAACTCAGACCCCATAAATCCAATCCTCACCAAACTTGGAGGACCGGTAGAGGAGAGTCAGCTGGAGACGCCTTTTAAGGTCGGTATCTCTAGGACACTAAGGAAGGTATTCTGCTACATCAGAAACCTCATAAACTGAACTGGTTCCTTTGACACCTAAAAGCTTGTGATAGTGTATGGCTCATGAACCGGGTACACCACAAACCATGAACGTTGTATTTCTGCCTGTCCACCCCCCCACCCCCTGTCAGCAGTTTCTGTCATCAATGAATTGTCATTGCTGGGTTCAATGGCAAGACAGGTTTATTGACTGCCCACCCTGCTATGGGTATCTGGTTGGCTAAGTGGAACAAGAGGAACTTCAGTTGATGGACATTTGGCATGACCCAGCAGGTCTCTGTTATGATCTCATAATAGATTGTTCCTTCCTCACTTGGAAGGTGTTCAGGTGCAGCACAGCTATTCAGAGATTTGAACCAAGTGGGATGGATTTCTATCTCAGACTCTATGCTGGGACCCGGATATGCATGCTTGTTGAAGATTTTCAACACATTTTCACTCTGGAAATTTTTAGGATGCTGGCTTCAATCCTCTCTTTGAAATCTCCCAGTTATTTTTTGGGGGGGTTTCCAGTAGATAGATATCCAAGGCGGGCAATGGCAAAGCACCTCTGAATGGCTTTTGCCTTGAAAACCCCATGGGGACACCATACATTGGCTGCGACTTGATGTCAGTTTTTTTTTTTCTACCACTGCTGCTATCTGAACATGTTAACAGGTGATGCCGGGGATTAAAAGTAAAACTGAGACCTTCTGTATGCCAATCATCTGCTTTGCCACTGCGGCAAGACCACTTTGATTCATGACTCACTTTACCAACAGTAGCCTGAAAAAGTACAGCAAGCTAGGTAGGAAGCAACAATTTAATTTATTGAATGGATTAATAATTCACCTGTGTACATTGAGGCATGACATGAACACATTAGAAAACACCATGAACTACTCTTTATATATAGCATTAACATAGTCACCCCCTGACTTGTATGGCTCAAACTAGACAGATCTCATCTGACCCTGGAAACCAAGCAGTGTCAGCCCCAGAGGTCATTTCGGGGGGGTCGCGGGGGATCGCAGTTCCCCCGGGTGAGGTGTGGAGGGGCGGGGCACACAATGAAGCCCCGCCCCCTGCTTCCGGCCGCCCCACTTCCAGCCCTCATTCAGCCAGGAGGAGGCAGGAGAAGAGGAAGGGTAAGTTGCTTCCTCCCTGCCTCTCCCCACCCCTGCCTGCCTGGGGCCAGGGAGGGCCTTGGCGGGGCTTCCTCGCACTCCCTCCAGCCTTGCAGGTCCACCGCCGGGGCCCTGATGTCAGGGGGTGTGGCATATGCTAATGAGTTATGCTAATGAGTCCCCCTAGCTCTTTTTCTACGATATGACCCCTGGTCAGCCCTGGTTAGTACTTAGATAGGAGACCACCACGGAAGTCCAGGGTCACTACACACAGGCATGCAATGGCTTTTGACTCACATATAATAGCCTCATTGTGTTACATGTCTGTGTGTGTGTCTGAGAACCAGCTGTGTGTACACACACATACACACAGTTTTGTTTTGTTTTTGTTTTTGCCACTGATCACAACCCCATTATGAAGGACATGTGGTCAAATAATTGCCAGTGGTTAAGACGCTGAACTGCAGGCTGTGGAAGGTCGGTAGTTCAGCAGTTTGAGACCCGAGTGTGCCGCATGACGGAATGAGCTCCCGTCTCTAGTTCCAGCTCCTGCCAACCTAGCAGTTTGAAAGCAAAAAACTGCAAGTAGATAAATAGGTACCACTTCGGTGGGAAGGTAGCAGCGTTCCGTGCGCCTCGATGTTTAGTCATGCCGGCCACATGACCACGGAAATGTCTTCGGACAGCGCTGGCTCTTCAGCTTGGAAACGGAGATGAGCACCGCAACCCTAGAGTCGGATTCGACTGGCTTTCGAGCAAGGGAACCTTTACCTTTATTCCTTTAGAATAGAGGGACAATCTTCTGTGCAAATTTGGTGACATTATCTTCAAAGAACAGCTGCCCCAGATCCTCAGATGGGTCCCCCATTGAAAATAATACCCATGAGAAACTGGAATCACCCCCACGCCATACGGGGATGTGAAACCTGAAAACCAGCAATCACAGTGAAGCACCAACACCCCAGATCTGAAAATCTGAGATCTTCTTGTTTGAAAGAGCTTTACTCATGTGTTTAAAAGGTAAGGTCTATAGGAGCAAACAGGAGGGCTGGGGATCATCCCCTTCTATGTGTCTTGGACTGGGGGGAACAGGAGGAACTACTCATCCTTTGTCAAAGCTGTTGCTAAAGAGGGGGGGGAAGCGATTAATATGAACCCAAAGTTTATACTGCCCTGGATGACCAAATATTCCATGTTTCAGCTTTCAGAAAACTTTGCTGTGGGTTCCAAATACACTCCTGAGATGCCATTTGGCTCACACCTGACATACAATAATCTCCATTCACACACACACAAAAAATTAATAATGTAATATTTAATTATAGGGATTTAATAAGTTGTCCGAACTGAGTTCTTGCTACTGGAGGGCTGCCCTTCTGAATCGTCCTCTTCTTTGAAAACTTTCTGGAGCACAAACTCAACAGATCTCCCGGATGGGACACCTCTCGGTCTCCCGACGAAAAAATAAATGACAGGGTTAGCACTGCTGTTCAGAGAGGCAAGGATTTCCATAAATAAATAAGCCTTTTTAATGTCCCGGATAAAGATGAGCAAGAAAGCCTGGGGAACCATGGTGATAATGAAAACGGACAGTGAAAACATAATGACTTTGAGGAGTCTTTCTCGCCGGCAGAGGTGTGAGAAACAGTACACCCTGATCAACAGGGTTAAACTGGAAAGCACTATAAAAAAATCAAACAGGAAAAAAAGAGTTATCTCACCTTTAAGATCTCCATGCCAGTTATCATAATAAAACATTAGTCCTCCAACCAGGGAAGCGAGAGGCCAGAGAAGAGCAGATACAATGGTCGGCAAGGACTCTGGACGGTGACATCGGTGCCAAAGTGGGAAAAAGACTGCTACACACCGATCGGCACTGATGGCTGCAAGGAATAACGCACTTGCACAAAACATGACAAAGTTCAAGGAGGCCACACATAGACTCGTAAAACAAACTGCACTGTGTGAATGGCCATGCAGATAAACAATGAAAAACAGTGAGAAATAAATGAACATTGCAAAGAGGACGCCAAAGTCAGCTACAGCTAGATTTGTGATGAATATGAAGGGATTGCTTTTAGGGAAAAAGCAGAGAAACCAAAGAACAATCCCATTCCCCACCAGTCCAAACACGGAGATCAACATAATGAAACCACCCAGTATATGTGTTTCAAGGTTTTCTACATTCAAATATGGAAAATCTTCAGATATAGTATGAGTCATATTCAAGCCACGATGGAGTGTGCATTTTTCACTTGTGTTTAGACACTGGCGTAGTCCACACAAAGTCATGTTAGCCGGAAAAAGATCTCCTGCAGAAATAAACCCCAAGAATTCCAAGTTAGGAATAAAAACAGAATGTCAAATTTGAAGACTAATGTCATTCTTAAATATATAAGGTATTCAATTTTATCACCAGGAATTAACTGAGGGATCAATTCCAGAGCAGTTGTTACACTCTCCTACTGTTGTTGGAGAGGGGAAGAAAAGAAAGAAGAGTCCTGTGGCACCATGAAGAGGGCATGGCATTAGGGACTGGCATTTTGAGGCACCTGTAAGGAGGCCCACCACTCACTGCAGAAATATGCATCTAGGTGGGCTGCCATGTTGGTCTGAAGCAACAGAACAAAGTTGAGAGTCCAGTGGCACCTTGAAGACCAACAAAACGTTTATTCAAGATGTGAGCTTCCGTGTGCAAAGCACACTTCGTCAAACAATGAAATGGAATTACAGAACGTAGAGTGTGATCACATGCACAATTAGCCGAGCCATAGTTGCAAATGCTGGGCAGATTTTATGGGCGCGATCACACGAGAACATCTGCCGAGCATCCCGCACCCGTTAGCAACCCATTTTGCGTCGCTGCAGAAGTGGAGTTAAAAGACACCTGGGAAAGTGCAGTAGCAAATGGGTTTGCGATGGGCCACAGATGGACCTTCCCCATGTGATCGCTCCAATGCGCTCTCATGGCATTGGGATGGTCTGATCAGGCTGTCCCAATTTCATGCCATTGGTTTTTCCCCCTTTCCTCAGTATGCGCATCATGACATACTGCCATAGGAAGTCCTTAGTGTGGAGATGCAATTCATTGATCCCCCATTTAAGCGAATTGGAAACAAATGGCAAAAAACAAAACAAAACCAAGTCACCTGCGGTTGCACCTGATCACGCAGTGGCAGAATGAACCCACAGCTTCAAAAAACTGTGTGATTGCACAACTGCGGGTCAATTTCCTCCAGAGTAAATAGCCTCCCCCCCCCCCCCGTGATTTTGCGCACATGACAGCAACCATAGTTGTATATGTATAGAAAGAGAGCGGCTTGTTAAGTGAGCAAGCAAAAATAGTGGTGCTGGTTTTTTTTAACAGATCAAAAGAATTTTCATTTCATTTATTTATTTCTTAAATCTCTACCCCACCCTCCCGCCGAAGCGGCTCAGGGCGGCTTACAAACAATTTGAAACCAATATACAGTTAAAGCCAACAATTACACATATAAATACAATTCCATAAAATCCCAGCTAATACATCCTGTGATAAAGTGCTAGTGCGACACCACCGGCGTAGTCAGTTCTTATTGGAACGCTTGGTGGAATAGCTCCGTTTTCACTGTTCTATGGAACTGCTGGAGGCCCCGTAGACAAGCTCGGTTTCTGGCTAACATTTGCATTTGTTTGGGTTCAACTGGGGAGGGAACACATAGGTAATAATTATGTTAGAACTGGGGACTGATGTTCCCTAAATTATGAGAACCCAGACCGATTTCACACAAACAGCTACGCCGCCCTCACTCTTCCATTTCCCCCGATGGCATTTGTGAATTTCCCACTACTTGCTGCGTGGTCGGGTTTTGACCAGCAGCATCCCCCGATTTCCC
>NW_015172818.1:0-124 GCF_001447785.1 Gekko japonicus
CATCATTTGCAAGAAAGTGATGATCACCGATACTAAATATAATCTCTCTCTCTCTCTCTCTCTCTCTCTCTCTCTCTCTCTCTCTCTCTCTCTCTCACACACACACACACACACACACACACAC
>NW_015172818.1:767-886 GCF_001447785.1 Gekko japonicus
GCCTAACCTACCTCACAGGGTTGTTGTGCAGATCAAAAGGGGGAGAGGAGAATGATGTAAGCTGCTTTGGTCCCCACTGCAGAGAAAGACTGTACTTTTCCTCCTGGGGAACCATTTTT
>NW_015172818.1:2754-6233 GCF_001447785.1 Gekko japonicus
TTGATATTACATGGCACATCAAAACAAATATATTACCTTGGGTCATGAAAAAATTAACTCTCATTCAAATATTGCTTCAGCATTCTTCAGGTCGATGTTCAAGTCACTTCTCTTCCAAGAGGAGTTCCAAAATGCAGTGAAGTACGCTTGTGCTCCTGACACCAGATAAACAAAGCAATTAGAAGAAAACTATCTCAAGAAGTTTGTAGCAAAGGCATCCTCTGTCTCAAAGCAGGTTGTCAATAAAAGAATAATAGCATGCTGGGATGCATTCTTACATCTAAATGATCAGAGGGTCTCATGCTCATAGCATTCTGCTGTGCTGCTATTATACACATCTTGGCACTGACAGTAAATGCAAAGTTCAGTCTCCGCTTCATCACCTTTTAAAGTCAGGGTTACCTTCCTGCACTGAAGCAAGCAGATAGATCAAGATGGGTAGTCGTGTAAGTCTGTCTGTAGCAGTAGAAAAGAGTAAGAGTCCACTAGCACCTTACAGACTAACAAAATCTGTGGTAGGCTATGAGCTTTGAAGAAGTGAGCAGTGACTCACGAAAGCTCATAGCCTACCATAGATTTTGTTAATCTTTAAAGTGCTACTGGACTCTTACTCTTTTCTACTGGATCGAGCAGAACTGACTCCCTAGTAGAAATTTTGGTGCCTGTAAAGTCTGCGTAAAATCTTTGGTATATGAACGCTCTTCTGTTCAAACTGCAGTTTGATTACAAATTGGAAGCAGTGCTTCTGAACCATATAAAGAAGTTCCCTTTTCATCACGTGCTTGAAATTGTTCTACAATTCATTGCAAATGTTGTATGCATGCAAGTTCTTACACGAACCAATGTGATAAATACTGTCTACTCTTTGACTTCTAATTAATTGTGCGTGTGTGTGTACGCAAAGACTAATATTCCCTCTAAAGGAAAGCCAGTTGGGTCATGCAGGCTCATGGAGATAGGGGTCTGACCCAGTACAGTCTGAGGACTGCTCAATGGAAGCAAGAATCATCAGGGTGAGGCCACCTTTTCTTTAATTCCCTCAGCATGCAGGCTAGTCCTAGTTCCTTTCAGGCAAAGATGATGGGAAGAGGCTACCTTAATGGAAGTTATTATGTCTGAATGAGCAAATCATTCTCTCACTCTCCATGGTGACATGAAGGGGGGGGGTCCAGGAAAGAATAATTTACTAGGGAAGCCCATTTACATCAACTATCTCATTTGCCTGCTGAAACGAGTGCAATTCCATTTTTAAGAGATAAAATTTTCTATTGATTTACTTGCTTAAACAGATTTTTTTCTCTTTCAGTTTCCACTGATTCCTGAACAATAAGTTAAATTTTACCTTCAGCACATTTTTCTCCTCTTCATTATGCCAATGCACTTTATAACCATTTTCATTGAAGAACATCTTGATGTCTGCTCCTGAAGTACTAGGATAGTGTTTTATAATAGATTGAGGGAAGGAATAGAAAATACCCTCTTAACATGAAGAATAGTATAATAAGGTTTAATAGCTGGCAGGGTAAGGGTTCACTTCCATACTGCTAGTCAGGAAAAGATCTGATAAAATGAAAATTAGTTTTCCAATTATTTTCTCAAAGATACCAAGTCTAAATTACATTACATTTGCGAATTATATACCACCCTATCCATGAGGCTCAGAGTGGTTTACAGACTCAATTTTTAACTAAGCTAGGAGTACAATCGTGAGGGGAGGGTATTTTTCCTAACTAGGCACCTAACAGTAGGGTCTTTCTTGGATTCGGCAATGGATTCGATGGTGGTTCTTTTTCCTCAAGGACGCAGATGTCCAGTGTTGAAGTACGGATTCTCTGCAGTAGCAGCTCTTTTCCAGCAGATGGCCCCCACAGAACACGAACAAGGCAGCTCGACTCTTTGTCCAATCAGCTCCAGTCTTCGTTGCACGTCATGCTCTCGTCGCCATCTTCGCCTTATCATCAACAATTCAACACCATTGTCGCTGCTTTTAACACCGATCACGGAGGAAAGGTGCCCCTCGCTCGTAAGGAGCAGGTACCCATTTACCTACTTGCCCATACAGGCTTTCGGACAGCTGGGTGGGCGGGAGGTGGGACAAAGGGCCGGGAGCTCACCCCGACCGCAGCTAGATTAACCTGCAGGATTTTTAACGCCATGCGCCACCGTTCCCCGCATAAAAGATATGCCTCTCTCTTTATTATCACTGTGCTGTATCTGCAAATACGGTTTGCCATTTTTGCAGAGAAGCTTAAATAGGTGTAACAGGATTATTAAGTTTACGAGTGGTAACTCCGGGGAAGTTCGTCCATTCTTTCTTCATTGACGTCTTCACTTTTCATCTTTGACGTCTTCATTGTTGAAAAGAGATTAAAACAATGGACTGATTACATTTTGACTGCATGCTATATTGGATTCTATAATGTTTGCACGTTTTGCAGTAATTCTATTGTAATTATTATTGTCATACTGCTACCCCCTCTATCTATTGTTACCCGCCCTGAGCCTGCTTGCAGGGGAGGGAGGGTTAAAAATCTAGAAAACCAAACTAAACTAATTATGCATATCAAAAATTATTATCTATCGCAGAGTAAATGAAACAAAAAGCATACCTCCCCAACACCCCCTTCCTTATAGTTTTTAAAACACTGTCTATAAGATACAATGGTACTCCTTTTGGGGCACATTTATATTCAACATTTTAGATTTCAAATATCATAACTGATCTGTTTTACACCTACATTATTGGTTTCATCTTTACTACTTATTTGATATTACATATTTTTGCCACTTCTGTCTACTCACTGTAACTTTTAACAATAGGTAATATATCAGAGTATAGAAAGAATCTATTATATATCTCATAATGAGAAAGTAGAAGATATTTCTGCTCAGGATCCACTTCTTTATATATTTATATTCAAGATATTACATTTAAAATTTATTCTTGTCCCACTTACACATTTCAATACATTTCTATACAATTTTTGAAATGTTTCTCATTCTAAATTTGTCACTTGCATAATACACACTCCATCATTCCTCAAATTTCTTGATTGATCTATTTCTCAAATAAGTTGTTAATTTTGCCATTTGGCAGGTTTATTTTGTATATTTGGCAGGTTTATTTTCCCATTCTTCTAGGTTGGGACAGACATCCAGTTTCCATTTTGCTGCATATATAAGCCTAGCCACTGTCACCATTTGAATATTTCTTCTAGAATTTTTGGTAATTTATTTGGCAGTATACCTAATAGCATATTCTTAGCTTCTACAGGGAATTTAAATTTAATATGTTCTGTATTTTCCCCTGTATTTCCTTCCAGTATTTTTTTCTTTTTTAAAGTCTGGGAGAGGATTTTAGATGGATACTACATGAATGTATTCAAACTCCTGAGGCCAGATGGAGAGGGTAGCAGGGTGAGACCCCATTCCAATACAAAAAGCTTCATAAAAGGGGGCACTGAGCACTCTTTCACGAA
>NW_015172818.1:6252-8152 GCF_001447785.1 Gekko japonicus
CCAGAATTGACTGTCAGGGTACACAGTCTTTAAGAGCACAATTCAGCCTGTATACCCAGAGTGGGGCTGGCACTTATCCATGAGCCCGGGCACTGGCAGGGGACTTCCCTGCCATCAAGTATGATGAGACTTTTAGGAGGATGGCATCTCACAATGAGCAGACTAGGTGAGATCTCTTGGATGATAAGCTGTTGTTATAAATCAGTCTGTTCTGAGTGATGGCTCAGATTTGTCAGCTGGTAACTGAACAGTTGGCTACAGCTGGCTCTGAGCCAGAAGGAGAGCAACAAGAGATCAGGTTACCAGCTGATCAGGAGTCACAGCCTACAGCTGAAATTGAGCCAACGCCTTGTAGCTCTGAGGCCACCTAGCTCACCCACACCCTTGCAGGGCTGACATTGTCTGAGATTTTTAGAGTTGCAAGAAAGGAGTAGAAGTTTGAGGCTCAAGGCCTGTCTTCAGCTGTCAATTGAAAAACCATTTGAGTAGTTTTGGAATAACTGTGAAGGAATTGGCTGGGAGTTTAGCTTGTTAAGACTTGCTCCCATGGTGGGGTGTCACAGCAGCCCCTTTGGGGTGCCCAGTCCTCCAGCTCCAGCATTAAAAAGGAGGGAGAACCAGGGACCTCTGGTGCCTCTGCCTGTGCTGAAGTAATTCCTTTGGGTACCCTGTTTTTGCTGGTGGTCTGGCACAAACCCCAGTTCGCCTTCAGTCCCTACTGGCCCAGTACCCCAACAGAGCCACTGCTAAATATCTAAGGGAGGGTCTTGGTGTGGGATTCTGGATCCTCTTTACAGGTCCCTGGGTCCCTATGAACTGTGCTAACCTCAAGTCCACCAGGGACCTGCCCGCTGTTGTGATGGAAAAGGTCACCAAGCAGTGTGCAGCTGGGTGGGTGGCAGGCTCCTTTGGAGCTCCACCTGTCCCTAATCTCCAGGCAGCAACTACCTTGCTTTCCCCACCCCTCTGTCTCACTTGGATTATGATTCTATGGCTGTGCTTGACATCAGACCTGTGGGGCTGGCCTTCGCCACAATTGTACAGGGTGCTGCTGCTGGGAACTATTGGATGGGTTCTGCTGCTGGCCACTAGTACAGTGTACAGTTTCTGCTGTCCTTGCAGAAATGCCACCCTTCAGTTTGTACGTCAGAGATTCTCACATTTGACCTTAGTCTTGTTGGTTTCCTGGCAGTGCCACAGTGACATTGGTTCTACTGAGTACACTGCACTGGTTCTGCTACTGGCTTTGCAAACAATACCCCCCAAAATTCACTCCCAAATATATTCAGCTCAAAAAATCCTGAATCTGAATTATACAGAATATTTTTTCTTTGCACAGCCCTAGTGCTAGGTTCACAGGTTTATTTTAACCTGCCTAGAATCTAACACTTCTTTCTCAGCATGCTACACTGCAGGAACCAGTAATGACATCATTTTTATTTTATTTATTTATTTATTTAACCTTAGATTTGATATACCGCCCTAACCCTCGAAGGGGTCTCTGGGCGGTTCACATTATGTCGTTCTAAGAACTTAGTATCCCTATCTAAGGCCACATCTGAAGTTAGGGGTGGGACTTCCTATCAGCACCCTAGTGATATATGCGCTCCTTCTATTTACATTTTTTTTCCTCCTCCGGCTCGGATCGGCTTCTTGATGTTCCTCGGCTGCTGGCGTGGCGTCCTCTCTGGCTCCCGATCTTTTTCCTTCTCCGGCAACCACAGCAACCACGGTAGTTCTTCCCCGGCACACGGCTTCCTGCACGCTCCGGCCGGCTATGTCCATAAGGCCCCGCCTTCTGCCTCCGTGTCACTCGTCGTGCGCCTCCAGGGTCCTGCCGCTGCTGCCGTCGCCACCTGGTGCTCGATGTCTCTCTCAGCCACCAGGGATCGCTCTCCGC
>NW_015172818.1:8343-9851 GCF_001447785.1 Gekko japonicus
TTAATTGTCTTTCGACCCGCAATGAATGCATTGTCTTGATTTCAGGATATAATAATAATAATAATAATAATAATAATAATAATAATAATAATAATAATAATAATACTTTCAATTTATAGATCGCTTTTTCCCACACACATGTGGGCTCAGAGCGATTTACAGTTACTCATGACATTTTGGACTAACAATACTCGTGGGGGATAGGGAAGACAACATACAGTATTTTTAATTACACACACATTGTAGCTGGCCGGAGGATTCATCTGTGGGCTGGATCAGTCGTGTTCCGACGGCATGTATTCTTGTTGGCTGGCTGATGACGTCGGGGCTTCTTGATGTCACCACCTGGCCGACTCGCTCCACTGCAGGGGTGCCAAAACAGATCTTTCATCTTTTGATCTTGCCGCACCACAGAAGTCACACTCGGCAGCTAACACCTTCCCAAAGGGAGCGGTGTGCCCACCCCCTTACGGGTGGTCCCCAAGTTATCTACTTGCCAAAGCTTTCGAATCGCTGGGTAGACGATGAGCTAGGACAAGGCTTGGTTGCTCACACCAGCACGGGGCTAGAACTGACAAAGCTTGGTTCAGATGTTATAGTTAAGCAAGGGAATTATCCCTTGCGCAGTTTTGTATACTGGCTCTTGGGGTGAACAAATCTCTGAACTATTTCCTAGAGGAACTGTGGACACTTGGCAATGCCTGATTGCTCAGGGAGTTTTGGGGTCCATTGCCATATTGACTTGTCAGTCTTATTGTCAGGTAGCTTCTGAGTTTCTATCATCTGCAGTTTCTTTAGGTCACAACTTGCCTTGGCCGGCCTCAGAGGCACTAGTCTTGCATTACTTAAGTCATTTCAGGGAGCAAGGGCTGTCCATTTGGACCATGGGGATTCACCTAGTGGCCACATCCTTTTTCAGCAAGGCCTTCTGCTTACCCAACCCTTGCAACTCCTTCCTGGCTCAGTGGTCCATGAAAGGGTAGATGAGGGCTTTGCCCCAGAGCTAGATTGGGGGTAAATCTATCACTACTCACATTCTGGTCGGACAGATCCAGCTGTTGGTCCATGTTTGAGGACACCCTCTTCTGGACAGCCTTTTCAGTGGCTTTTTCAGGGCCTTCTGTAGCAACAAGCTGATGGCATCATTGTGCCTGATAGTTCTGCCTGAGCCCTATTTTGCCAGGAAATCACTGTCCTTGGTGACTAACTGCAAGTGTGCCTCCAGTGGTCCAAGAACAACCAGCTCCAGCGGAGCTCACTTTTTTGCCTGTATTCTGCCACAATAGGCCAGCTCTGCCTGGTCTGCTGCATGTTTGACTATCTAGAGATCAGGCCCCCCAGCACTGACACTCTTGTTGTGCACGTCGATGGGTACCACCTCTCCAGGTTTCAGTTTGTCTCTGTTATGCTGGTGTGCCTTGTGGTTTTGAGGCTCTCTTCCTCAGACTTCTGCATGCCTTTCACATTGGCGCAGCCACAGTGGCCTTGGAACTAAGTTTCCTGGCAGA
>NW_015172819.1:0-9748 GCF_001447785.1 Gekko japonicus
GTCCTTTTTATTTCTCAGTCGATAGCTTCAATTATTGGTTTTTATCTTCAAACAACCAAAAATATAATATTGAGAGGAAAAGGTTGCGGGCTGACATGGAAGTTTACATGTACACTTTTAATCTACAATGTGTGTCAGATGTCCTGTGGCCACTGTTCCCTGCCGTCCTGCCACATTGGCCCACCGTGTCTCTGTCTGCATGATTTCCCCCCATCCTTGCTGCCGCCAAAGTCAGTTGTAAATTCAGTATTTTCTTAAATGGAACAAAGTTTGGGTTTCTTCTTTGTTTTGGTGTAACGGTTAAGAGCGGTAATCTACAATGTGTGTCAGATGTCCTGTGGCCACTGTTCCCTGCCGTCCTGCCACATTGGCCCACCGTGTCTCTGTCTGCATGATTTCCCCCCATCCTTGCTGCTGCCGAAGTCAGTTGTAAATTCAGTATTTTCTTAAATGGAACAAAGTTTGGGTTTCTTCTTTGTTTTGGTGTAACGGTTAAGAGCGGCGGACACTAATCTGGAGAACCGGGTTTGATTCCCCACTCCTCCACATGTAGCTGCTGGTGTGACCATGGGTCAGTCACAAGTTCTCTCAGAGCTGTTTTCTCAAGAGCTGTTCTAAAGAGAGTTCTCTCGGCCCCACCTGTCGTGTCTGTCGTGGGGAGGGGAAGGGAAGGCGATTGTAAGCTGCTCTGAAGGGCGGGTCATAAATCCAGCTCTCCTCCTCCTTCAGCAGAGGGCGGTCACAGAGGGCATATTTATTTGTTTTATTCATTTGCAAATGCATCCTGCTCTGCCTCATCAGAGCCACCAAGGTGCCTAATGAAACATTGCCTTATAAAAGTACATCATAAAAACTAATTAAAACTGAAACTAAGGTGTGTACGTAAAATCCAGATACAACAATTAAAACATAAGGCAAAGAGGAGGGATCATTGAGGGGAATACCAGATGAAACAGAAAAGGGTCTTCGCCTATTGGAAGAAGACTGTGATAGGAGAGGGTATTGTCCCCAAAACTCTGTTCATTTCCTTCATCCGTAAATGTATGTTCCCCCCACCTACCTATCAGTAATGGCAGCATATGCATTCTACTGGTTCAAGATCCTCAGCTTGATTCCCCCCCCCAAAAAAAAAATGTGTGAGAGTCAGTTTGGTGTGGTGGTTAAGTGCGAGGACTCTAATATGGGAGAACCGGGTTTGATTCCCCACTCTTCCACTTGCACCTGGCTGGATGACCTTGGGCAAGCCGTAGTTCTGATAAGAGCTGTTCTTGAAAAAGAGCAGTTTCTGTCAGAGCTCTCTCAGCCCCACCTACCTCACAGGGTGTCTGTTGTGGGGAGGGGAAGGGAAAGGAGATTGTGAGCTGCTCTGAGACACCTTCAGGTAGTGAAGGGCGGGGTATAAATCCAATCTCCTCCTCTTCCTCCTCTTATTATTATTATTGTTGTTGTTATTGTTATTATTATTATTACCACCAAAATCCTTTCCACCCTAAGTAAACGTGGCAGTTAAAGATGGCTGATGTTTTAGCAGAGTAATGTCAAAGGAGGAGGAGGAGCTTGAATCCCAGGCGCAATTTCCTTGTTAGAAGCCCTGTTCAAAGCACCATTTGCAAGCCCAACAAAAGCTTATACTCAGAATAATATACCCACCAGACTCAACCTTCATTCTGTTGCTTCAGAACAACACAGTTACCCACCCGAATCCTTTTACAGAGTCAGTTTATAAGATCTTGAGGGCCTTCTTGCACAGTGAGGAGATGTTACTGCTAGCATATTCAGAGAAATTAAGACATTTCCTCACATTGTTCTTCCACAAATGGGCCCCTGTTTAAAAGTAAAGACGAATCCCCCAAATGCTTCAGCGATACCAAGAAGCGATTGTCTAAACTGACCCCATTTTACTCAGATCGCTGTAATGGGATGTTTTATAACTCCAAGAAGGCAGATGGAACCAGTGTTCCCTCTAAGCTGAGTTAGTGTGAGCTAGCTCACAGTTTTTTAGCCTCCGGCTCACACATTTTTGTCTCAGCTCAGGGAGCATGGCTCCAGGTAATTGATGCAGTGGCCACAATCGCTCGCTCATGACTTTAATGCCAGCAGCTCACCAAGTAGAATTGTTGCTCACGAGACTCCACAGCTTAGAGGGAGCAATGGATGCAATATTACGAAAGCCAATTTGGTGCACTGGTTAGGAGCACAGACTCTTATCTGGGAGAACCGGGTTTGATTCCCCACTCCTCGGCATGCAGCTGCTAGTGTGACCTTGGGTCAGTCACAAGTTCTCTCAGAGCTGTTTTCTCGAGCAGTTCTCGAAGGAACTGTCTTAACCCCACCTGTCTCACAGGGTGTCTGTTGTGGGGAGGGGAAGGGAAAGGAGATCGTAAGCCACCACTACTCCTTCAGGTAGTGAAGGGCGGGGTATAAATCCAATATCTTCTTCTTGTGCGTAAGGCTGGATACCATATTTATGAGCTCAGTACTCCAGACTTCACTGAGTGGATGAGACGGCCTATAGCCTGTTTTTTGCTGGGGTTGACCAGGCTCCATGAAGATGGAGAACATTGGCTACCTTGAACCAGAGTGTATGCCTTGGTAACATGTTGTTTGATTCCTCCCCTGTGTCCTCCACACACCCCCCGCTCGATCTCCTCTCTCTGGCATTCCCCCCCTGGCCTCCCCCCCAGCTGCTCTCTCTCCCTCCCCCCCAGCTCCGAAGCGAGGACCTCCCTCCCGGCTCGCCGCTCGCCTCGCTGCTCCAAGTGGCGGCGGCGTTCGCAGAGCGTTCCCTGAGCATGCGCAGGGGACGCTCTGTCAGTTTCGGGGGGATTTAAACATCCCCCCGATATTTTTCCCGGGGTTTCAGATTTTTGTACACACCTCCACGTGTGCCCAAAAATCTCTCTCCCCCCCAGGTGCCCCCGATGTGCGGATTTAAGTATCCACACACCAGGGGGCGATTTGAGAATTAGATATATAGATTATTATTACTAAAATCCTTTCCATCCTAAGTAAATGTGGCAGTTAAAGATGGCTGATGTTTTAGCAGAGTAATGTCAAAAAGAGGGGGAAGCCACCAATTCCAATAGGTAGTCGACTTTCAGCGAGGGAATCGCCTGATTTCACTTGCCACACTGTGTTTTCTTGCTTCCAGTCTCGTATGGGGAAGACGCCATTTACTCAGGTGCTCTGTGCATCCTGCTGGTAAATTAGACCCCAGGGCTGTCCTTCTTTTCGCGTTTCCCTGGAGAACATGCGAGTGCTCTTCAGCTCTAAAAGCAAGAGGGAGAAGCGCTGTTGAAAGAAATTAATTCCATCTAAAGTATTCAGTAGGTCGCAAATAGAACGTCACAGTCTTAGGTAGGTGAGAGTCTTTAGCGGAAGTCTGAGTGGCTGGATTCCAAATTCTAATCCGTGGTCTCAACGTTCTCACCTTGAAACAGAGAGTAGCCATGTTGGTCTACAGGAGAACAAATCTGACTCCAGTAGCACCTTAGAGACCAACTGAGGGGTATTAGCTTTCAAGAGCCAAAGCTTTCAAGAGCCATCAGATACAATGAGACATTGAGACTAATTTAAAGATGGCTGCTTTGAAATGAGTGCCAGACTCCTTATCATCTGTTTGGCATTAGGGTTG
This sequence comes from Gekko japonicus, assembly GCF_001447785.1. NCBI lineage: Eukaryota > Metazoa > Chordata > Lepidosauria > Squamata > Gekkonidae > Gekko > Gekko japonicus. The sequence continues at coordinate 3,635 of NW_015172819.1, forward strand.
CAAGCATCAAGGTTGTGTTATATATATATATATACTAGCAGTAAAGCCCGTTGTGGAAATAAATACAACGGGATCTAGAAAGAGGCTCTGGGGGAGTGCTCTGGCTTTGGGCAAACAGTGTCATTTTGCTGTGGTGACCTCAGCAGGGTATAATGACAGAGTCCACTGTTTTCTCCAGAGGAACTGATCTCTGGTCCCTGAAGAGCAGTTGTAATTTTGAGTGTTCTGTAGCCCTCATCTGGAAATTTGCAAGAATTGTTACCCAGGACGAAATGGCTGGTTTGGAGGGTGGAGTCTATGACATTCTACCTGTCTGATGTCCCACGCCTCCGCAAACCCCACCCTCTCAAGGCTCCACTCCCCAGGAATTTGCCAGCCTGGAGTTGGCAACCCCATCTCCTTCGCAGCTAACCATCAACCTACCATTATCTGCCCCTTTGACTTCAGCTGACTTCCGCCCTCCCTTCTGCAGAGCAATTGTAATTTTGAGTGGTCTCCAGCCCTCACCTGGAGATTGGCAACAATGGTTCCCCATGAGGGACTGAGTGGTTTGGAGGGTGGAGTCTATGGCATTTTACCTGTCTGAGGTCCCACCCCTCCTCAAACCTCACCCTATTCAGGCTCCATCCCTCAAATCTCCAGGAATTTCCCATCGGGAGTTGGCAGCCCTATCAGGATTGGCCCCAATATGTTTTCTCCCAAAGGCCAAAGTAGGTGACTGGACCAAACTAAGTTGCCTACCATCAGGCACTGAGGGGAAAGTAGGGTTGCCAGCTATAAGGAGGGAAATACCTGGAGTTGGGGGGGGTGGATTCTGTAGAGGGCAGCATTGGGGGGGGGCGGAAGGACTCAGCAGGTATAATGTCATAGGGTCTACCCTCCAAAGCATCCATTTTCTTCAGGGGAACTGATCTCTGTCATCTGGAGATCAATTGTAGCAGTGGGAGATCTCCAGGTCCCACCTGGAGATTGGCAACCCTAGGGGAAAGTCTGCTGCACAGCAGGGGGTTGAAGAGAATGGTTTGATGGGTGCTGGGCCAAGATTGGCAGCAATAGTTCCCCAGGAGCAAGTAGCTGGGTTGGAGGGTAGAGTCTATGGCACTGTAACCTGTCTGAGGTCCCCCTCTCCGGCCTCCACTCCTCAAATCTCCAGGAATTTCCATACCTAAAGCTGGCAACTTTATTTCCTCCCCTCTCAGTAGCCTCTTATTTTGCCTTAAATTGGTTTTGATGTCAGCAGAGTGAGAAAATGCCAGAGGCTCTGGGTGGGTGCCCCATCGTAAATGCACCAAACAATTCCTAAAGATTTGCCAAAACACTACTCTGTCAATAAATTGCAGCACTTTGAAGTAGCACCAGAGCTTTAAGAGCTCTCCAGCTGTCACCTGGAGACTGGCAACAGCTTGTTTGGAGGGTGGGGAGTATGGCATTGTATCTGTCTGAGGTCCCCCTCTTCCTCCTCCTCCTCCTCAGACCCCACCCTCAACAGGCTTCATCCCTAAAATATCCTGGAATTTTCCAACCTGGAGTTGGCAACCCTATGTCCCCCCCAGCCTCTGCCTAGAGAAAGGGCAGTCTTTCCCTGCAGTGGGAACCAAAGCAGCTGTCATCATTCTCCTCTCCCCCTATGAGGTATGTTAAGGTATATAGAACTTTCATACTCAATTATATATAAGGAGAGATATGTGTGTGTGTTTGTATAATAAAAAGGCTTCAGTGTGAATGTTAACAGAGAGAAACTAACGTCACAGAAGGAATTCAGGAGCGTAGCCAGGACTGTGTTAATAATATTTACATCAAGATTTTGGATTGTATTAGTACCATTTTCTATGGTCTTTGACCACGGACCTATATATTTGGTGTAGTATACTCTGGTGTAGTGGTTAAGTGCACATACTCTAATCTGGGAGAGCCGGGTTTGATTCCCCACTCCTCCACTTGCACCTGGCTGGGGTGACCTCGGGCAAGCCATAGTTCTGACAAGGCCCATCCAGTCCAACACTCTGTCACACAGTGGCCAAAAATACCTGGGGCCATCAGGAGGTCCACCAGGACATTAGAAGCCCTCCCACTGTTGACCCCCCCAAGCACCAAGAAGACAGAGCATCCCTTGCCCCAGAGTCCCTATCTATACCTTGTGGCTAATAGCCACTGATGGACCTCTGCTCCATATGTTTATCTAATTCCCTCTTGAAGCCGTCCATGCTTGTAGCCGCCACCACTTCCTATGGCAGTGAATTCCATGTGTTCATCACTCTTTGGGTGAAGAAGGACTTCCTTTTATCCGTTCTAACCCGACCACTCAGCAATTTCATGGAGTGCCCACAAGGAGTTCTTGTCTTGTGAGAAAGGGAGAAACGGACTTATTTTTCTGCCTGCTCTAACCCATGCATAATCTTACAAACCTCGATCATGTCACTGCTCAGCCGTCGTTTCTCCAAGCTAAAGAGCCCTAAGCGCTTTAACCTTTCCTCATAGGGAAAGTGTTCCAACCCCTTTATCATTCGAGTTGCCCTTTTCTGCACCTTTTGTCCTTGAAAGGGCAGTTCTGTCAGAGCTCTCTCAGCCCCCCCCCCCACCTCACAGGGTGCCTATTGTGGGAAGGGGAAGGGAAAGTCGCTCTGAGACTCCAAGGGAAGGGCGGGGTATAAATCCAATCTCCTCCTCCTCCTCCTCTTCTATTCATGTTGTTCATGGTAGATATATGCATTATAAAAAGTATACCAGAGTGTGCTAAAATTAACTGAATAGTGTATTTTCTTTGGTGAATTAAAAAAAATATATAGCGTCAAGGTTGTGGCCGCAGATCTCCTGGGATTACAAATGGTCTCCAGGTGACGGTGATCGGTTCATCTAGGGAAAATGGCTGCTTCAGACGGTTGACTCTATGGCATAGTACCCCATTGAAGCCCCTCCCCTGCCCAAAACCCACTGTTCTCAGCTCCACCCACAAAATCTCCAGGTGTTTCCCAACCCGGAGCTAGCAACCCTAAGAGGCATCCTTTTTCTCTTGGGCTAGTTCAGTCCCGTAAAACGAAGTCCAGTGTTCAATCGCATTTACTGTTCCCTAGCTCACAGCCAGTTATATCGCTGGTCCACGTCTGCACATTGGGGCATCGTAGCAACGGTGACGGAAGCCGTCCCTGATTGGCAGACCTTGGTATGGAGGACAAGCAATCGGACATACTTGAGCAGATGATTCTTTTTATTAGTGCCTCGGCAGACCTTGGAAATATCGATTGATTCTTTGGCCCTGTGGCAAGATATTTGACAGCTTTAACAACGGGGATTCCTTTTCTAATTAAACCGCTTGGTATTTTTATCTGCACTGACACAGTGGGAGCGTTAGGAAGCCGACGCAGCTTGAACCTGCTCGGGTTTGGTTCAGAGTTTCGAACCTGGTGACCGTTCCACTACATTTATTTCATTTGTGCCCCACTTTTCCCCCAGTGAGGGTCCAGTGAGGCTTACAACATCATTCTTCCTTTCTCTACGTTATCCTCAGAACATCTCTGTGAGGTAGGTTAGGCTGAGAGTGTGTGACTGGCTCATGGCAAAGTGGGAATTCGAACCTGGGTCTCCCAGATCCCGGTCTGACATTACACCACACTGGCTTAGAAATTTTGGGCTTTGAGAGAACGTGGCTTGTTCTCTATGGTTTTCCCTCGGATGGTCGCGGCCCCGCCCGCAGCGTGGCCGGCGTGGTCTCATCACTTCCGGGTGACGTGGATGCGGCGCGTGCGCACTCCAGCCGCCAGCCGGGAGTCCCTCGCTGTTGCGAAAATCACACTTGGCAACCCTAGTGGCTTTCAAACTTTACACCTTTCCATGATTCTAGAGCAGGGGTCCCTAACCTTTTTGAACCGCCGAGCACCTTTAGAATTCTGGAAGCATGGCCGGACGCAGCTGTGAAATGACTGCCACAAAATGGCTGCTGCAGCCTACCTTCAGTCACACAGTGAAGATCTTTGTGCTGTGGTGGCAGCTGCTGCCAAAGCAAAGTTTTTGTGTTGTTTTTTACAATAAAGTTTTTATTAGTTTTACTGTATAATACAAACATGGAATGTAAGGATGAAAAATCATTACATTTTTGCATTAAACTGTAAAAGACTATTTAGGAAAACATAATAGGCACTTTAACATCATAGGGAACATTGAATATGAATGGAGAATCTTTGAAAAGGTTTGTTCTGAGGTAACATAACATAGTCACAAACTGGTAAGACAAAATACAAAGCCAATTGGCTAGATTGAAATCCATCCCATTACCATAACCATAAAACATCCATCACTTTAGGGATGTCGGCTTGTTCAGAAAGGTATTTTAAAATAGGGAACCATGTAGATACGAACGTGGTGTAGGCTTGCCAAGTCCCCCCAGTTGGCGGGAAAAACCCCGCCCCAGATGCCCATTCCCTGCCGCCGGCAGATCGGGCCCCGGGGGGAACCCCACCCCCAAAGTATGTGACGTGCACATCACCCAGAAGTGACGTGACCACACCGGGCACGCTGGGGGCGGGGCCACGGTCATCCGAGGGAAAACTCTATGGTTTTCCCTCGGATGGTCGTGGCCCCGCCCCCAGCGTACCCAGCGTGATCACGTCACTTCCGGGTGATGTGGTTGCGGTGCGCGTGCGCGCTCCAGGAAAGAGCCAGGAGTCCCCGGCTCCAGCGAAAGGTAATACTTGGCAACCCTAACGTGGTGGGAGCTGAAACTTTATCAAATCGCGTAAGATTGTCCGAGAGTTTAGCCATAACGTATAAATCCCACAACTTTTTATGCCATTGCGAAAGAGTGGGTGCCATTGTCGTTTTCCATAGTGTGGCAATGACAGTTTCGGCTGCATAGAGCAATAGAGAAACCCGCTCTATAGCGGATATGGAAACACGGTGAACATCCCATCTGTTCAACCAAAGCAAAGTTTTTAGAGATAAGCACAGTCAATCAAATCTCCAGTGTCCAATCAGAAGACTTGCTGGGTGAAAGGCCTATCCGGCCCTCCTCCCTTTCCAAAAAGACTTAGGCACCAGGAAAGGTATCAGTGGGCGCCACGTTGGGGACCCCTGACAATACAGTCAGTGCATGTGAGGTTATAGCCAAATCAGCTGGGTCTTCCCTTCTGCCTCATATGAACTGAAGATGCAACTCAGAGCACACCCGGGCTGATTCTTGCATGGAATCTTGTCTGCCACAACTTAAATTTTAAAATGTTCACAGGCTTCTTCCACACAGACATCAAATGACTTGCAAAAATTTGGCCTTCTCGTTGGGGAAGCCCCAGTAAGCTTTCAAATAGCCCAGGATTCCGTTGGCCACAACTTGGAGGCTTCTGTCATGTGCCGATGAAGCACTTTCGTACTTTATTGCCCCAGTCCACAATTCTGTAAGGCTTCAGTTAAAGACATCCATAGAATCAGAAGTTCTCCTGATTACTCTGAGTAGCTTGGTGTGCCTCAACAAGTACATACAAGGCTGTCAAAGTTGCAATAAAACAAGAACATCAGAAGAGCCCCGCTGGATCAGACCAGTGGTCCATCTACTCCAGCATCCCGTCTCACACGGTGGCCAGCCAGTTCCTCTGGAGGGCCAACAACAGGGCACAAAGGCCGAGGCCTTCCTAAGAACATCAGAAGAGCCCTGCTGGATCAGACCAGTGGTCCAGCTAGTCCAGCATCCTGCTTCACACAGTGGCCAACCAGTTCCTCTGGAGGGCCACAACAGGGCAGAGAGGCCGAGGCCTTCATCAGAACATCAGGAGAGCCTTGCTGGATCAGACCAGTGGCCCACCTAGTCCAGCATCCTGTCTTCCACAGTGGCCAACCAGTTCCTCTGCAGGGCCAACAACAGGGCAGAGAGGCCGAGGCCTTCATAAGAACATCAGAAGAGCCCTGCTGAATCAGACCAGGGGTCCATCTAGTCCAGCATCCCGTCTCACACAGTGGCCAGTGAGTTCCTCTGGAGAGCCAACAATAGGGCACAGAGGCCGAGGCCTTCCTAAAAACATCAGAAGAGCCCTGCTGGATCCATCTAGTCCAGCATCCTGTCTCACATAGTGGCCAACAAGAGTCCCAGGCTCAATCCCAAGCGCAATTTCCTTGTTAGAAGCCCTGTTC
>NW_015172820.1:0-4457 GCF_001447785.1 Gekko japonicus
CCCAAAACTGTCAGAGAGTGAAAGTCTCCACTACAGTTTGGAGTGAGAGCCAGTTTGGTGTAGTGGTTAAGTGCGCGGACTCTAATCTGGGAGAACCGGGTTTGATTCCCCGCTCCTCCACTTGCACCTGGCTGGATGACCTTGGGCAAGCTGTAGTTCTGATAAGAGCTGTTCTCGAAAAAGAGCAGTTTCTGTCAGAGCTCTCTCAGCCCCACCTACCTCACAGGGTGTCTGTTGTGGGGAGGGGAAGGGAAAGGAGTTTGTAAGCCGCTCTGAGACTCCGAGTGAAGGGTGGGGTATAAATTCAATCTCTTCTCTTCTTCTTATGATAGAGAGCAAAAAAGAGAGTAAAGAAAGAAGTAATAAGATCAAACACGAACTTTTCTCCCAAAGGAGTGTATTGTCTTTCCAAAGGACTGGGTGTGTGTAGACTGTTGCATTAAAAAGAGACGAGCGTCTCACAGCACAGAATTTTATCTTACCATCATGTCAATCTTATGAGGCAGGTTAGACCAAAATTGAGCGACTGGCCCAAGATTACCAAGATCGACCTTTATAGCCGATCAGGCATATGAATGTGGGTCTCAGAAATTTGGAACTATTGTTGTTATAATTATTATAGAACTCTTTTCATAGTTAATATTGCATGCTATTGTTACTGAAAATAATAACATTGTTTAAAAATGAATGTGGGTCTCCCCATTCTAAGTTCAACACTCTAGCCCATGGGTGTCGAACTCATTTGTTATGAGGGCCAGATATGACATAAATGAGACCTTGTTGGGCCAGGCCGTGTGTGCCATAAAACATAATGCCAGGTAGCGGAGATATAAACTTTATATAAAGGACACAAGCACAAAGGTGGGTTTTTTTACTTAAAATAAAAACATGCTTAAAACAGTAGCACTCTTGCAATATTTTGTTTACTTAACAGTGTCTGATAACGGACACCTCTTGCTCTGAATTATTGCATCAAAATGTCTGTGCTGTTGCAATCTTGAGTATGTTGTTAAGGTGTGTATCTGTAAGCGGCAAACTTATGACACAGCAGCAGCAGAATTGGAAGAAGCAGAAGACAGCCAGTTCTACTGTGGGCCTGATAGAAGCCCTCCGGGGGCCCCGGGCCGCGTGTTTGACACCCCTGTTCTAGCCACTTCACAATACTATTTCTCCAAGAAACTGGGAACCATTTCTTATTGCAAATGCTTAATTTCCCAGAAAAGAGAAAGGGCCCTAGTTTCATAGCCACGTAAAGGCAAAACGATCCTAGTTCTAACGACTTTCCCCTGTCTAATTTGTATTTAATACTTATGACCCTTAGTCTTCCCGTTCTAAGTATATTTCCTGCAAAACCTTAGACAAATAAGAAAAAGGATCCCAGTTGTACAAACAATTAAATATAAAACACAGGTAACCAAATTAAACAAATTGCGTTCATTCATTTATTCCGTTCGTTCAGTTCATTTATTGTTATTCACATTAATTTTTGCTACCGTGATAAATGTAACAAATGAGGTGATTTTTTAAATTCAATATATTCATTAGTTTAGAATTGACTAAACATTTGTAGAGGATATGCTGTAGTGGGCTTGTGGTGATGCAGTCCCTGAAATGGATTGTCTGAGCTGGTGTGAAAACACAGAATGCTCACAAACATCTCAACTTCTTTACACAGGGAGTGATTAAATTGTGGAATCTGCCGCCAGAGGATGGCCACAGGAATAAACAGCTTTAATGGGGGATTAGATAGAGTCAGGAAGGATAAGTCTTTCAATGGCTATTAGCCATGGTGACTGAGGGGAACCTCCACATTCAGAGGAACCAAATCCTTGAATTCCAGAGCCAGGAGGCCACATCAGAGGAAGCATTTCCCTGTACTGAATTCACCATAGGCTTACCAAGTCCCCCCGGGGGGCGGGGAAAACCCCGGCCCAGAAGCCCGTTCCCTGCCACCTGTGGATCGGGCCCTGGGGGGAACCCCACCCCGATGTGCACGTCACTCGGAAGTGACGTGACCACGCCGGGCACACTGGGGGCGGGGCCATGGTCATCCGAGGGAAAACTCTATGGTGTGCAAAAAAAGAAAAAGAAAAAGTAAAATTCAAGATTCAAATTAGGCCAGAAGTCCTTCATAAACTCCTCCTAGAAGACGTTCAGAGCTCAGTGGCTTATGCTGTGGCAAAATTTTGTTTACTTGATAGTGTCTGATAACTGACACCTCTTGCTCTGAATTATTGCACCAAAATGTCTGTGCTGTCGCAATCTTGGGTATGCTGCTCATATCTGTGAGCTGCAAACCTACGATGACGCAGCCGCAGCAGAACTGGAAGAAGAAGCAGAAGACAGCCAGTTCCACTGTGGGCCTGATAGGAGCCCTCCGAGGGCCTCATCCAGCCCCCAGGCAGCATGTTTGACACCCCTGCCTTAGAGTATCTGTAACTGGACAGACAATTGGGGAGACTATTATCAACATCAGGGACCAAACTCTGGGCAAGTGCAAGCCCATCTGTTCCTATTCTAGCAAAGTCTCCTGCAACTAAAACAGCCACGCCTGGATACTCTTGTTCTAAATCTTTTTAGAGTTCTGAAAAGGGCATCCCAATTACAAGCCCAAGACTCTTTAACTATGTAGGGCACCATATGCACATTGACTCTAATCATCTTGGCTTCTAAAAGGAGGGAATGTATCATTATGTGCTTATGACTTTTGTATTTCCTTGCCTGTCAATTTTAATACAATATGCCAATAAAGGTTTGTTTGATTGATTGAATGAATGAATAAAAGACAATGCTCCAAGCCCTTAGGATTGCCAAATAACAGTTAATTAATTAATCAATTAATTATTGTATGGCATTGTGTATAGAATAGCCAGGAGAGCGGAAGATCGTCTGGCAGTCACAAGTTCTAGCTCTTAGTGTTATATGCTAGTGGCAAGGTGGACTTGTTTTTAGGGGCTGAGAGAGCTCTGAAAGAACTGTGACTGGCCCAAGTTCAATTCTGGATATCATGTGTCTGAATGAAACTTTGTTGGTCTTAAAGGTACCCCTGGAATCAAACTTTGTTCTAAAGAGCCAGTTTGGTGTAAGTGCTTAAGTGCGCGGACTCTAATCTGGAAGAAGCGGGTTTGATTCCTCACTCCTCCACTTGCACCTGGCTGGATGACCTTGGGCAAGCCATAGTTCTGTCAGAGCTGTTCTCTCAAGGACAGTTCTGGAAAGAGCTCTCTTTCAGCCCCGCCTACTGCACAGGGTGTCTGTTGTGGGGAGGAGAAGGGAAAGGAGTTTGTAAGACGCTTTGAGATTCCAAGTGAAGGGTGGGGTATAAATCCAATCTCCTCCTCCTCCTCCTCCTCCTCCTCCTCCTCCTCTTCTTCTTTTTCTTGCTTCAGACCGTGTTTGAGAGAGAGGAAACAATGACAATAAACTATGACAGGAATGTAGTGAACATCCACACTGAACTCATGTCAGGGTATAATTTTGCTATTCATACCTGTACTTTTAGCCTGAAAATTTCATTACCTTGCTAATTAGCCTGAAACCTGACATATTCCCAATATAACCTCATGAGGCTTTCCAAATTCCCTCTGGGGGCAAAGGATCTCCCACCCCCAGTAGGTCCTTCCTGCACCCAGCAGGACAAAAATAAAGGAGAAAATGGGAGGGGGGCAGGAATAGTGTCCTGACCTGCTGACATCACTTCCCAGGCAACCAGAAGTGACATCGGTTTGCCTGGAGATACACTCTAGCATTTGGGCAAAATGCTGTGGTAAAACCATAGTGTTTTGGCCAAATGCCTGAGTGTCCCTGGAGATGTGCTGATGTCGCTTCCAAACATATGAAAAGATAGGAACTCTCAGACTGGGGCAAGTGATGCTCTGTCTTCTTGGTGCTTGGGGGGGTCAACAGTGGGAGAGCTTCTAGTGTCCTGGCCCCACTGCTGGACCTCCTGATGGCACCTGGTATTTTTGGCCACTGTGTGATGGAGTGTTGGACTGGATAGGCCATCGGCCTGATCCAACACTGGCATCTCTTATCTCTCCCTTATAATAAAGCAGTAGTGGGGACCAACGTTCTAAAATGCCCACCTTTAGTGTTTGGCCGGAAGAACTGCCACTCAGAAGACACTGGCTGGGTTGACTGGCTGCTTTGTGCAGTCCCGCCCAGCGTTTCAAGGTCTTTTGCATATGGAAGCTGATTGGACTTCACTCCATTCCACACCTCAAACTCCCCCCCCCGCAAGGCAGTTGGAATTTTCAGTTGCATATGGGAACTACTGTATTCTGAGGTAAGATATGGCCTCACTCACAACACATCACTTCCCCTTTAAAAGAAACAAACCCAATAACACAATCATGCCACACCACAAAGAAGACAGATCACACCACAAGCAGAATACCACAAGGCAAAAAATGATAGGAAATGGTGCCAGCAGTCACCCCATTACTGCCACAGATGGT
>NW_015172820.1:4580-9071 GCF_001447785.1 Gekko japonicus
CCAGAAGCCTCAGGCTTCTGACGGAAGTGTCTCTGCAACGTTGGAGAGCGATCAGACGCCGAGGTGCACCGTTTACAACCGTTGCACTCAGTTTACCACCACTTGGGACCTAGTGGCAGAGTGCAATGGTGTAAAGAGCTTTACACTGGTTAGGGACAGGAGGCAGATGTTTGTCGTGTGAACGCCGGTGAGTACACCAGTTGCAACCAGAACCCTAACCGATGTAAAGCCCCCGTCTGAACGTACCCTGAGACTCCTTTGGGTAGTGAAGAGCGGGGTATAAATCCAATCTATTTTTCTTCTCTTCTTCTTGAGGATTCGAAACCTGTTCTCACAAGTCCATGTTCAACACACACACACACCCCAGACCACACAGGATAGTTGACGGCAATGTTCCCTCTAAGCTGTGGGGTCTTGTGAGCAAAAATTCTACTTTGTGAGCTACTGGCATTAAAGTTGTGAGCAAGAGATTTCGCTGCTGGATAAACTAGTTTGCTCTGGAGCCCTCTTTCCTGAGCCAAGACAAAAATGTGTGAGCCAGAGGCTCAAAAACTGTGAGCTAGCTCACACTAACTCAGCTTAGAGGGAACACCGGTTGACGGACAGGGGACAGGACCCGTACGCAGGCCCAGGTTCCAGGTTCTCTGAACCCAGCTGTCCTCTGTCCACTGAGCCGCTCTTTTATAACACATGCAGATTATGCAAATCCTTGCATCCCTTTAAACACACAGTCGAAGGCCCTCGTTTGCATCCTCTTCATAATTCAATTTAATTTTTTTTCCCACCAAGAGTTGTGAACGCGCCATGTTTGCTTTAATCAGAATGTTGACATTTACACGGAAGCCTATTTCTCTTTTTCTATTCCATGTTTTGTTTAACCACGACAAGTGACGGCAAACTGGAGGGAACAGACTTTCTCAAATTGGCTCCTTGCCCGGAATGCATCATTTCACTTGTCGCTGTTTCCCCGCCGCCCCTCCGCCACCTTCATTCTCCTATGTGCGGCGAGAGGAAATGTGAAAACATCGTCGGGCGGATGCGGGAGTGAGGTGTTAGTGCTCTTAGATAAAGATTTGTGTTGTCTTTTAAAAGGAGATTGCTGTACAGTTTCAAGCTATTAGCAGGAACCTATTACACCGTCGCTTTGGGTCCTTGGAGAGATATGCTTAGTGTATTTCAGTAATTCAAGGCAAATAGAAAACCTACATGTGAAAATATTTAATAGCAACACCACATGCTCAAGGCTGCGGCAGAATGGAAGCTGGGTGTAGGGGCTGGTTAACTCTTTCCTTCATGACTGTCATATAGGAACATCAGAAGAGCCCTGCTGGATCAGACCAGTAAAGGTACATCTAGCCCAGCATCCTGTCTTACACAGTGGCCAACCAGTTCCTCTGGAGGGCCACCAACAGGGCACAGAGGCCTTCCTCTGTTAGAACTCTTCCCTTCATGATTGTCATAGGAACATCAGAAGAGCCCTGCTGGATCAGACCAGTGGTCCATCTAGTCCAGTATCCTGTCTTACACAGTGGCCAACCAGTTCCCCTGGAGGGCCAACAACAGGGCACAGAGGCCAAGGCCTTCCTCTGTTAGAACTCTTTCCTTCATGGCTGTCATAAGAACATAAGAAGAACCCTGATGGATCAGACCAGTGGTCCATCTTGTCCAATATCCTGTCTCATACAGTAGCCACCAATTCCTACAGATGATCAAGAGGGCATAGAGGCCATAGCCTTCATCTGATGTTGCCTCCTGGCACTGGGATTCAGAGGCTCAGTGCCTCTGAATGTGGAGGTTCCCCTCAGTCACCATAGCTAGTAGCCATTGATAGATTTATCCTCCATGAATCTATCTAATCCCCCTTTAAAGCTGTTTATTCCTGTGGTCAGTGTGGCATAGTGAGTTTGTAAGCCGCTCTGAGACACCTTTGGGTAGTGAAGGGCGGGGCATAAATCCAATCTCCTCCTCTCCTCCTCCTATATTTTGTAATAGGTTCTTATTTTGGAAAAAGCAATGGCTATAAGCGGGAAAGCTATAGCTAGCAGACGCGTGAAGCACTGCTGGAACCTACGGATTTATTTTCAAGCCTGGCTATTTTTTGCCTTCTGCTGAAAGCACCGAGTAATGGTGAACTTTTTCCCCTCATCGAAGAAGAAAGACAAGACAATGAAATTTGTTATCTGCTTTAGGAAATGATTTATGCATAGAGTTGTTGTTCACCTATGATGGGACTTTTCATACAAGCACGATGGTAGGTGTATCCTGTATGAACACTGCCTGGTTGTGAGTTTATTCTGTTCAGTGGACGGTATAACAATTTTGTCAGAGTCAGTATGACCTTATCATCTTCTTTACTTCCAGTTTTGACATAGTGTTGACTTTGAGATAATTGTGCATATAAACGATACAATACACTTTTCTGATTATTTGTGGTTTGTACACAGTTTTGGGGCTGCGGTGGCTCAAGTGGTTAAGACGCTGAACTGCAGACTGGAAGGTCGGTAGTCCAGCAGTTCGAGACCTGAGTGCCACATGACGGAGTGAGCTCCCGTCTCTGGTCCCAGCTCCTGCCAACCTAGTAGTTCGAAAGCAAGAAATTGCAAGTAGATAAATAGGTGCCAGTGGGAAGGTAACAGCATTCTGTGCACCTCGGCGTCTAGTCATTCTGGCCACATGACCACGGAAATGTCTTTGGACAGCGCTGGCTCTTTGGCTTGGAAACGGAGATGAGCACCGCATCCCTGGAGTCGGATCCAACTGGCTTTCGAGCAAGGGAAACCTTGAACTTTACCTTTATCCTCCGCTGCCAAGAGGAAAAGCTCCCTGCACTCCTCTAAGGGACACCCTTCAAATACTAAAAGAGAGCAACCGTGCTCCCTCAGCCTCCTCTTCTCCAGACTGAACATTCCCAGGTCTCTCAGCCTCTCTTCAGAGGGCTTGGTCTCCAGGCCCCTGATCATCCTCGTCATTCCGGCCACATGACCACGGAAACGTCTTCGGACAGCGCTGGCTCTTTGGCTTGGAAACGGAGATGAGCACCGCATCACAAGAGTCGGATTCGACTGACTTTCGAGGAAGGGAAACCTTTACCTTTACACGGTTTTGGTTCCTGCCATTTGGATACCGGCTGTGTCAGGTAGGTTGCTCAGGGTTGGTAAGTGCTAGGGTGGACCCTGAGGAGGGTGGGACTCGGGGAAGGGATGGACTTCGATGGGGCAGGACGCCATAAAGTCCACCTCCCAAAGGGGCCACTTCCTCCAGGTGAACTTATGTCCGTCCCTTGGAGATCACTCGTAATAGCGAGAGATCTCCGGCCCCCAACCCGGAAGCTGACAACCGTAGTTTAGCACAGTTAGGCCTTAGGTGCTTGCTTCCCAGATAAAAGAACAACTTGTTTCTCCTCAGATCTGAGCAAACGGTGCTCTTTAATATTTAACACCAACTTGACAGGAACAACAGGAAAAATACAGAACTGGGCACGGGAGAAGCGTCTTTGTTCTCATCCTGTATTAATTCAAGCTGACGGTCTTCGGAGGCGTTCTCTGCCAGCGTTCTGGTTGTGGGGGTAAATCTCTCCTCTCCAGGACTTGGATAGAGCAGCTCCCTTTCTTGACTTTGCCTTGAGACTGGCTGCAGCTAGGCTGCCGGGGCCTGCCTCTCTCCACAGCTATTCATCCCTTCCCGGTCTTACAGCTCCCTCAGGTCTTGGGCATTTTTCGCCTCCAGAGGGAATTCTCTGTGCCCGCCGGGCTCTTTTTGTAGCAGGTACTCATTTGCATATTAAGCGACACACCCCTAATGTAGCCAATCCTCCAAGAGCTTACAGTAGACCCTGTAAGAAGAGCTCTGTAAACTCTTGGAGGATTGGATACATTAGGGGTGTGTCGCCCAGGGCTCTTTTTGTAGCAGGGACTCCTTTGCATATTAAGCGACACACCCCTAATGTAGCCAATCCTCCAAGAGCTTACAGTAGACCCTGAAAGAAGAGCTCTGTAAGCTCTTGGAGGATTGGCTACATTAGGGGGTGTGGCCTAATATGCAAAGGAGTTCCTGCTACAAAAAGAGCCCGCCGCCTTGCGGGTATCTGGATTTCAGCTCCGTCCCTGTTTCCTTCAGAGCTCTTTCTCTCTACCTCTTTGGCTGACCAAGCTGGTTATACTTATATGTTAAAGGAGGGGATTGGGGGAAAATAATCTAACTTTTGATTGCCTCATGTCAGAGTTTGCTAAAGGGGCCAATAGGAGTGCAATGTTCCCCCTGCCATCCAAATAGTTAACATAAGAACGTAAGAGAAGCCAAGGTGGGTATGGCCAGTTATCAGTGGGTGGGAGATGAATTAGGCGTCCGCCACCTCAATCAAAGGCCTGATGGAACAGTTCCATTTTACAGGCCCTGTGGAATTGTAATACGACCTGCAGGACCTTGATCTCAAGTGGAAGCATATCCCACCAGGTGGGGGCCGGGGCAGAAAAAGACCTGGCCCTGGTCGAG
>NW_015172821.1:0-1276 GCF_001447785.1 Gekko japonicus
ACTCTTGCTCTTTTCTACTGGTATATCTTGGAGGTGCTTTGACATATTTCTCTAATGGCACATACTTCATACTATATGACGTGTGTGTATCTATAGGAAGGGAGAGTTCTGAAGAGGGTTCCGAAGGCTTGCTGAGTAGGGTTGCTGACTCTGGGTTTGGAAATTCCTGGAGATTTGGGGAATGGGGGGGGGACCACAGTATATTGCCGTACAGCCCATCCCCCCAAAAAACAGCCATTTCCTCCAGGGGAACTGATCCCTGTGGTTTGGAGATCAGCCGCAGTCCCGGAAGGTCTCCAGTCCCAGCCAACCCATGTGCAAACAAGTGGAAAGTCAGAGTGCCCCCCCCTGCCCAAAAAACACTGCAGTGCAACGCTTCCAGCGGGCATATCAAAAAAGGCATGATTAAGGGGTCATGTGGATCCTGACTCTTGGGGCACAGCTTCATGGAATCAGGTCACTGATAACTTTGTAAGCCGACCCACAAGCACATACAGTCCTGGAACCAGAAGGGGGCAGCACTCTTCTTCCGCTGGCAGGACATAGGGCTCTTCCACATTCTCATTTTCATCACTCATTGCTTCAGGGTGTCTCCTGCACAGGTTTTGCTCCCTCTAGTGGCCGATTCGATATTACATCGGTGTAAATCTGCAGTGTGAATCAGTTTAAATCCAAAGGGAGATATGCTGGACATAAACAATGTAAAATCTAATTGACCACTAGAGGAAGCAAAATGCATGCAGGGAAAAGCAAACGAACGAAGCAACAGGGCCACAGAAGCAACAAAAATGAGAACGTAGAAAAGCCCGTAGTTTTTAAGGGATTAGTTGGGGTGTCCCACCAAGATCTTTTCAGATAAGGTAAAGCAGGGCTATAAACCTGATTTTGAGAATATTTCTACTGTACTGGTAGCAGCTAGTAAATTGAAAGTAGTATATTACCCCTCCCATATATTGACTCATATTGGTATCTCTTTAGGATGAGTCACATAAATATATTCATACTATAACCAATGATGTCCTCTTCTGCTAATGGAAAGAATCCCTCCATAAGAAGAAGACACCTTCCATGAGTGGCATTATGCCTTCTGTGGGTGGGGTCTTTCCACAGGATGGAGTTTATCTTGAGATCTAACTTCAGGGGCAGGGTTGCAATCCATTTATCCTCTGTCTGCTGAGAATCCTAACATTGAATTATTGCCTAGTGCAGGTGGTAAGATCCATCTACAGCTCACTAAGGGTGGGAGGATACCCACAGGTGGACATGCTTATGTTTC
>NW_015172821.1:1506-9789 GCF_001447785.1 Gekko japonicus
GGATCAGGCCCCGGGGGGAACTCCACCCCGACGTGCACGTCACCCGGAAGTGACTTGGGCATGCCGGGCACACTGGGGGTGGGGCCACGGTCATCCGAGGGAAAACTCTATGTCCAGTCCCCGGCTGCGGCTGAATTCACACTTGGCAACCCTAGACCCAGTCCATTTTAGCTGTTGACCTGTCTGACCAGATATACAATGCAGGTTGCAGCAATACAAAAATTTATTCATATGGTAACACGATATACTGTACAAACTAAGCTTTTCACCCTTTCCCCAACTTTGTGGTGCCCCCTTTGGCCCTGGTGCCCTAAGCACGTGCTTCGTCTGCTTCATGGTTCATCTGCCCCTGCTTGCTTCCACAACTGACGTCAGTGCCCCCCAACTTATTTAAAGGCCCCCTGAATGACCAAATCCTAGCTACGGGCCTGGATGCATGGCTTTGAGAAACCCACACTGAACATTCTCATCTTCCACACATAAAGATAGGACTCTTGACATTTACCATTAGCAGAGTCTCTGCAATGGCAAACAGAATGGGAGCACTAGCTTTAGAGATGAAGGTGCAGTGGGGATTTAAGGCCCAAAGGCGGTTCGTTTCTCCCTCAAGTAAGCCCCTGAGATTCTGAACTCCCAGTTCTCCTCCAGCACAGCACAGTGCACTTAGGTGGTCAACTTTAAGACCGGATGGTTCTTTCAACTAGAGCTCACCAACTAAAACCTGTAGTCTTATGTAGTCTTAACACAGGAAGCTGCCTTAGACTGAATCAGACCATTGGACAGAGTCAGTATTGTTTCTTTAGACTGGAAGCTTATCTCCAATGTCTTTCAAATCACCTCATCCTTTAAACAGGAGATGTCGGGGATAGAACCTAAGACCTTCTGCATGCTGAGCAGATTCTATACCACTGAACCATGGTCCCTCAACGGTCACAGAGTCTCTCTGAGGGTGTCAGATGGAGGTCCTTCATATCACCTGCTACCTGATCTTTCTAGCTGGAGAGGCTGGGGATTGAACATGGGACCTCCATGCCAAAAAGATGCTCTACTACTAAGCCACAGGCCCTCCTCAAATGGGGAGGAGAATTAAAAAAAAAGAGTGCACAGAAAACATCAGAGTGAAAAGCAATGCCATGCCTACACATTTTGAGTGAGTTTACTTCATAAGCCATGTTTCCCACACAGTTATTTATATGGACGCACCAATTACTGGGTAGCCTTATTAGGTCTGGACTGGACACAATGTTAATGCCAGACTGGGTATTACGATGTTAAGGCACCTACCAGGGACTTATTCTGCTTGGTTCAAGGATTAGATAAAGCTACATTAGAAGAAGAAGAAGAAGAGATTGGATTTATACCCCGCCCTTCACTCAGAGTCTCAGAGCGGCTTACAAACTCCTTTCCCTCCCCCTCCCCACAATAGACACCCTGTGAGGTAGGTGGGGCTGAGAGAACTCTGACACAAACTGCTCTTTTTTCAAGAACAGCTGTGCCAGAACTATGGCTTGCCTAAGGTCATCCAGCCAGGTGCAAGTGGAGGAGTGGGGAATCAAACCCGGTTCACCCAGATTAGAGTCCAGGCACTTAACCACTAAACTGGCTCTCATTAATGGTTAGGCCAAAACTGTAAGAGTTACGGCCTCCAAAGAGTGCACATAAATCCTAGCCATGTCTATTTAAAACAAACCTCGGGCACTCCAAAATGAGGGAGAGGAGGGTTTGTGAGGTAGAATGCTAACAGCTGAAGATTTGCAGCTAGGGGACAGGAGAGGAAAAGATGGTTAAAACACTTGGAAATTAACAGTGTGGGGGGGACATAAAGCAACTGCCACTGGGGGAGAGGGACCATGGTGTGCATACACCAGTCAAGTGACCAAAAGGATGACTCGGGTGCTTGGAAAGTGTAGGAACTGGGGGCTGGTATATGCATGAGCCAGCTGCCAAGCAGAAACTAGGGGGTAACAGTCCAGCTTGGGGAGGTGGTACAAAGACAGGGCTCGAAGAGGAGGGGGCGCCCCATGTTCCAGCACCTTTAAAAGGGGGTGGAACACCTCACCTGGCAGGCCACTGGGCCACATGCCCCTTTAAACTTCCCCAAGCCAGCTCAATTCTAAGAATGGATACAGCAAAGTGGGTAGTGTTAAGAATCTAGGTTGGCCCAGGCTAGCCTGACCTCATCAGATCTAGCTAAGCAGGGCTGGTCTTAGTTCGGACTTGGACGGGAGACCATCCAAAATCCCAGAGGCCGGCAATGGCGAACCACCTCTGAACATCTCTTGTCTGGGTAGCTCAGGGTAGCTTAACCTCAACAGATCTTGGAAGCTACACGGGGTCAGCAATTGTTGGTGGGGAAGGAAGTCCAGGGTTGCTACGCAGAGGCAGGCAATGGCAAACCGCCTTTGAACATCTCTTGCCTGGATAGCCCAGGTTAGCCTGATCTCATCAGATCTCAGAAGCTAAGCAGGGTCGGCCGTGGTTGGTATTTGGGTGGGAGACCACCAAGGAAGTCAAG
This sequence comes from Gekko japonicus, assembly GCF_001447785.1. NCBI lineage: Eukaryota > Metazoa > Chordata > Lepidosauria > Squamata > Gekkonidae > Gekko > Gekko japonicus. The sequence continues at coordinate 4,022 of NW_015172821.1, forward strand.
GACCTCTGTGCGGAGGTAGGCAATGGCAAACCACCTCTGAATGTCTACTGCCTTTAGGACCTCAAGGGGTTGTCATAAGTCAACTGTGACTTGAGAAGAAGAAGAAGAGAAGAGATTGGATTTATACCCCGCCCTTCACAACCTAAAGGTGTCTCAGAGCGGCTTACAAACTCCTTTCCCTTCCCCTCCTCACAACAGCTCTTGACAGAAACTGCTCTTTTTCAAGAACAGCTCTTATCAGAGCTACGGCTTGCCCAAGGTCATCCAGCCAGGTGCAAGTGGAGGAGTGGGGAATCAAACCCGGTTCTCCCAGATTAGAGTCCGCGCGCTTAACCACTACACCAAACTGGCTCTCAGACAATGCTTTCCACCACCACCAAGATTCTAGGAAGATGATGGGATTCATATATATGTCTTCCCACCCTAATGAAGGCTACGCAAATGACTTACCCAAGTGCGCCTAAATTTATGACATTCAGACCTGACCCTGATACTATGTTTTTAGGGCTCCCTATGGGAGACAGACACACGACTCCCCGAACTATAGGGATTAAATTTATCCCATTTCAGATGTTTATTCTCCCACTTACTAATGATTGGCAGACAAGTGTAGGAATGTCTGTCTTCCCTCATGTCGTGCACGATCATTAGATGTTAGCCGAATGGTTGTATATCGATAAAGGGCAGCTAGGTATGTTTCTAGACCGACAAGATGATTTGTGGAGTAGACCAACCCATTCAGAAGAGCCAGCATTTTGAACTCTGAATTTCAGGGGCTAGCAACTTTTAAAACATATACGTTTTCTTGAAATACACCCCCTAATACATTCTGCAAAATTTTTGCAAAGGTCACCACTGCACAGAATGATGCAACTGGGTATGCAAAGAGTCTATCTTATCTGCCAATGAAAAGCAGTGCCCTGGAAAGCTACAATGTTCTGTGTGTGTTATTGGATCTGAGACAAGTGATTCACGTGTGCCAGTCATCCACGGATATACATGTGGGGATCTGCCTGGACATATTTCCTCCTCTCACAGAGCTAGCTGTCACGTACAGAATTTGATCTAACCGAATGCACCCACTGGAACCCTGACACAACATTCTTTGGCTAAAGATGTATTATTTTTTAAGAAAAGTTTCCATCTTTGCTTCTGCTACAAGCCGAGCAAGGTCAGCATCCGCCGAAGTTCACACATACGTAAAAGAAAGTCCACGTGAAGTCATCTGGGAATTTCGTTGGAAAATAAACCGAACCATCCAGCATCGGAAACAAAGAGCAGAAGATGTGTCTTCACCCAAAGGAAATCTGGAGATGATCTTCTGAGCTTGCCCACTTACGAGCCAACCGAGACCGACCACAATCAAGAGATACGAACGGGACTTTTCGGCTATCCCCTGTTTTGCTTTGACAAAATGTATTGGCTTTACCATTCCGAATTCTCCATCTTCATATAGATAACCAGTGCTGGCGCTGCAAGACAAAGAGATCTGCATGAGAAATAGTGCTGGGGCTCGTTATATCGGAGGCTTGTGGATTTTTAACTGTTATTTTAACTGTTATTTATGTATTAACCGGTGTTCCCTCTAAGCTGGGTTAGTGTGAGCTAGCTCACAGTTTTTGAGCCTCTGGCTCACACATTTTTGTCTCGGCTCAGGAAGGAGGGCTCCAGAGCAAACTAGTTTATCCAGCAGCCAAATCAGCTCGCTCACCACTTTAATGCCAGCGGCTCACAAAGTAGAATTTTTGCTCACAAGAGTCCACAGCTTAGAGGGAACATTGGTATTAACCGGTGTAAGCCGCCCTGAGCCTGCTTTTGCGGGGAGGGCAGGGTACAGATTAAATAAATAAATAAAAATAAATAAAATGGACACCGATTCGGGGAAGTTTCAGGAGGGTAGCGGTTCTAGACCCAATCAAGCCTGAACCCTCCTGAGAAGCTAACATGACTACACTGAGGCTGTCGTACTTTGGTCACATTGTGAGAAGACAAGAGTCAATAGGCAATAGTCACTGGCAGTCTGTCAGCATTCCAAGGGTGTTGGGGTAGGAGTGGGTCATGCGGGGTGTCCAGGACAACAGCCAAACCTTAAAGTCCAAGGGTCGCCTCAGACTTGGTCTCTCAGTTACTTCACTCGAGAGATCACTGGTTGGTTTCGGGCCAACGGATGCGAGTGGATTCGACCTCTCTGGTCGGCTGCTCCCTCCTCTCCGTCTCCTTTCCCGAACGCCAAACCAATCCTCCTCGGCTCACCTTTGCGGTTCTCTTTATTTGGTGCAGCTGTCTCACCTGCGTCCCCCACCGCCCATTCTTTAAAGGCATACAGCCACGCTAATAAACTCCCCTGCATTCTCCCACCCATCTCTTCACCTCCCAGCCCCTTGCCGCATTGCCCAGTCTCCGGATTGCCCTGTTCTTCCTCCTTTTCCAGCTGGGCATCCTCTTCCAGGCCATCCGGCCCGGATTCCAGGCCCTCCTGGAAAGGGTCGCACTCCTCGCTTTGCTGGTTCTCGGCTGCTAAAGGGGATGCTTCCAGCGTAGGCAGGAGGGGGTTGCCCTTTACCTCCTGACACAGTCTTTAAGCAGGGGCTGGACAAACACTAGTCGGGGGGGGGGGCTCTAGTCTAGGCTGATCCTGCATTGAGCAAGAGGTTAGACTAGATGGGCTGTCTGGCCCCTTCCAACTCTGCGAGTCTAGGATTCTACAATGATGCTATGGAAAAGTTGGAGGCAGCAGGAAAAGAGGAAGACCCAACCTCAGATGGATTGCCTTGATCAAGGAAGCCACAAAGGCCCTCTGTTTGCAAGACCTGAGCAATGATGTTATCAATAGGCCATTTCGGAGGACAATGATTCAAAGGGTCGCCATTGGTCGGAAGCGACTTGACAGCACTGAACACACAGATACACGCACTCTCACAGCCGTGTCGGTCTGCAGTAGAAGTGCAAGATCTGAGCCCGGTAGAACCGTAGAGACCAAGAAGATTTTTTGGGTATAAGCTTTTGAAAGTCAAAGCTCATTTCATCAGTTACCAGATTCCGGAGAGGCAGCCAGGCCAGGGTTGGTTTTAACCAACGGGCAACAGGCGCAATTGTTCTGGGCCCATAACCCTGCTCCCCCCCCCAACAGACGGGGCAGCCACCTCAGCATCAACAGTGCCTGCTTGCTCCGAATCCCCTTCAAGGCCAAAGCAGCAAACATCTGGTGGCACCAGCGGTTCCCACCAGCCTCAGACAGGATGATGGCCGCCCCATGCTTGGACCCCAGTGGCAGGGGGTAGACGAGGCAGGGGCCCCAGTGGTGGGGGGTGGTGATTCTGGGGCCCTAACCTGGATTTTTGACCAGGGTTCAGAATCACTAAGACCACCTCTGAGCTGTGGCGCTCCGTTCCAGCCAAACAACCAGGAGGGGTGCCTTATCAATGGACACATCTACCGAGCAAAAGCTTTAGTGATCATCATACTGTTTCCAAAAGAAAGTGGACGTCTGAACACTAAATACTCATTCTTTGCTCACTGGTTTATGAAATGCATCCTTCTGACGACCGGGGCTTCCAAAGACAGCTCACGTCCTGAAACAGGTGAGCAAAACAGCGATGCTTATTCAATACATGCTTCTGGAACGTAGAAGCAGGACAGGTAAACACACACCTTAAACTGTCGCACGTTCCCTTGCGCTACCAGGTGATGTTCATTCTCTGGTGTGATGCAGTACGCGAGTCTCTGAAGAAGAACAGAGGGAGAAGAAGCGTAAGGCAGGGTTTGGAGGATTTTGTACATCAGGGATGGAAGTAATGAGGGTGGGGAGAAAATACCGGTCCTTTCCACACTAGAGGTTTAAATCCTGGTTCAAACCTGTCCCCGAACTTACATTCTACACTACACTTGAGTTCACCCCTGTAATTATCTCGGGTTATTTTTTGTTTCCACATTACATTGAAGTCACCCCGATTTCGCCCCACACTTGTCCAGGGATAAACGGATGCCGTTATAACCAGGGATAAATGTAAGGTGTTGTGTTGCGAGTTGAACTCTGATAAAACCAGGGATGAGATCCAAGTGCGGAAAGGACCACAAAGTCTCTGAAGAGGAACAGAGGGAGAAGAAGCGTAAGGCAGGGTTTGGAGGATTTTGTACATTAGGGATGGAAGTAATGGGGGGGGGGCGGAGAACATACATACAGGTCCTTTCCACACTAGAGGCTTAAATCCTGGTTCAACCCTGTCCCCGAACTTACATTCTACACTACACTTGAGTTCACCACTGTAATTATCTTGGGGGTATTTTTTCTTTCCACATTACATTGAAATCTCTCCGATTTCGTGCCACACTTGTCCAGGGATAAACGGATGCTGTTATAACTAGGGATAAATGTAAGGTATTGTGTTGCGAGTTGACTCTGATGAAACCAGGGATGAGATCCAAGCACGGAAAGGACCACAAAGTGGTTCTGTGTGCTGGGCCAACTCTATCAGAAGCCGGAGTACCCAAAGCTTTTGCGTTGTACTGCTTTCTTCAACAGAAGCGGGAAAGCTTGCTGCAAAAACCTGGACACACACGACCCAATCAGTTACTAACAGTTGATAAATGTCCACAAAACACAGTTGCCAAGAGGTGTGGCGATGGACTGTCCAGGTTACCCATCCGTTTCCTTTCAGGACTTCGTCAGGCCACCTCCAGTGATGGAGCACCAAGCTCTACATATTTCTCTTGACTGTATACCAGTTGGAATAGATATAGACTGCTGTATACAGTCAAGAGAAATATGTAGAGCTTGGTGCTCCGTCACTGGAGGCAGCCTGATGAAGTCCTGAAAGGAAATGGATGGGAACCTGGACGGTCCGTCGCCACACCTCTTGGCAACTGTGGTTTGTGGACATCTGGCAACTGTTACTCCTCTTAGTTCTGTGGACATTTATCAACTGTTCTAGTCCACTTGGCTCTTAAGTGTTTAGCCGAGATGATTCTTTCCCAGTATGCATTTGGAACCAGTTTTCAGTTACACAGAAGGCATAAGTTTAAAGTGCAAACATTCCATGACGTCACAGCACCTCAGTCAACGGCTGGAGAGACTTAAAGGTGGACCAACGGAACGCTACCACCAGCCAGTTTCAACCCTGCTTTGCAGTACGAAAAGTTTGACTGTGAAAGCAGGAAAGGGGGGAAAAAAATAACTGTCTTTACTTCCTGAAAGGATGCAAACAGACCCAAAGCTTCGTTTAACATCCTCAATTTGTGGGTGTCTTTCAGAGCACAGAGAAGGAGAGTTTCCAACGGCAGTGACAGGAAAATTAATATGATCACAAATCTTAAATCTGCATCCTTTGGAAATAGTAATTGGGAGGAGAGTACAGTGCAATTGCTAGAAAGAATAATGGGATGCACTTTTTCACCATAGAAACCAGGCTCTTCTAAAACTGGATGACAGCATGGCTTCTGTAGGGGTATACAAACACACAAATCATACGTGGTACAGTTTAGCAACTGCAGTTTGGGGTCAGTCACCCTAGAAACAATGAACCAGGTTACACTCGCTTGTCATAGGAAGCCATCCAATCAAATAATCAAGTTCCCTGTGAATCCAAACCATCAATCTATAAAGGGGGTTACTTGCTATGTCTCTGTATGATTCATTGGTCGGGCCTCGCTTTCCTTATTCTCTGGTAAAGGAAAGTCATTCTGCCCTGTCTCTGTACAGGGTGTTCTTGGAGCATTTAATCATTCCTTAAAGGGACACACAGTAGAGCTAGTTTGGTGTAGTGGTTAAG
>NW_015172822.1:0-3884 GCF_001447785.1 Gekko japonicus
GGCCCCTTCCATGATTCTATGATTCTATCTTTGGCCCATGAATATCAGCATTCGCTAGTGGCGGTGGCTCTCCAGTCTCAGTCTTTGGCATCATCTGCTACCCGATCCCTTTAACTCAAAATGCCGGGTATTGAATCCGGGACCTTCTGCATGCCAAGCAGATGCTCTGCCATTGAGCCACAGCCTTTCCCCCTCTGACTATCTATGCAATGCAGAAAGACAGTTCTTCCAACCAGCTGTATTTATCTGGAAGCTCTCCCCCGAAGATGTTTCATCTTCCAGCATTTTCCTTGTCTTGTTTCTTAGTACTTTCAAACACAAAAGGTTGTAAAGCCGGCACATCCGACAAAGATGGGGCAAGCAAATGGGATTTTCAATTTGCTTTTCAGCCCCACCTTCCCCCCCTCCATGTTATGTGGCTCAATAATTGAAAAAAAGTTTTGCAAATTACAAATCCCAATGAATCCCCCGTCTACGGTAATCAGTGAATTATTCAAAGCTTTCTACCAGCGTTATCGCCAATGCCGTAATTGGAATTTCTTTGCGCTCACTCAGTGATCAGTGATTATGTTTCAGAAAAGAGGGGGGAGGGAAGGTGTTTAGCCAATTAGAAGGGGGAGGGGGGAGGGGCCCCCACCGTTAAACCGAAAAAAAAAAGATCTTACAAGAGTCAAAGGTCACAGGCAATCAAAACTATTTTCTATGAGAGAAAAAAATAACATTTGGAAAGAAATCACAGACTGGCTAGTGGGGGAAGATACTGTGTCTAAAAGGGAAAAGCAGGATTCAAGTCCTTTCCAGTTGTTCTTATCACCTGTATTTTGGTAAAAGGTAAAGGTTCCCTTGCTCGAAAGCCAGTTGAAGCCGACTCTAGGGTTGCGGTGCTCATCTCCATTTCAAAGCCGAAGAGCCAGCGCTGTTCGAAGACTTCTCCGTGGTCATGTGGCCGGCATGACTAGATGCCGAGCTGCACGGAACGCTGTTACCTTCCCACCAAAGTGGTACCTATTGATCTACTTGCAATTTCTTGCTTTCGAATTGCTAGGTTGGCAGGAGCTGGGGCCAGAGACGGGAGCTCACTTCGTCACGCGGCACACTCGTGCCGCTAATATTTAATGCGCCTCCATCTTTATGGTAATAAGAGGGGGAAAAACTGACAGTATTTTTTGTCTGTCAAATGGGGGCAGAGAGAGAGATAGAGAGAGAAGTAAATGCTGCCTGGAGTATTAATTTGGTGAGCAAATAATATTCTAATGGAGACACTAAGGTTGATAATGCAAAATACATGGAAATCACATTTTCCGAGGGCACGCTTGAATGGTTTTTGTATACATGCCGTCAGAGGTCTCCATGGGCTCTCCCCCCACCACTTATCTCTCTGTTCTCATATTGCAATGCAGACCCATCCGTGACCTTCCTTCTTCTGTCTGCACCACCCTCCTGTTCTCTCTATCTTTCCTCCCGCAACTCTCATTGCGCCGACACTGCCCTTGTATTCTGTCAACACCACGTGCATTGCTGATGCTGAATCAGTAATCAATAGTAGTAATATGCCAGGCATGTTCTGGAGGCTTTTGCCAATTAGAGACAATCCACTTGATAAGTTGGACATGCTGGCGTAAATGTATACAGGTTGCGGAACAAATCTGTTCTTGCCACAAGTTCTGGATTACTTGGATGCAGGTTTATTTTATTTTATTATTATTTAATCACAGAGTGCTAACTCGAGTGCCGCATGATGGAGTGAGCTCCCGTCTCTGGCTCCAGCTCCTGCCAACCTAGCAATCCGAAAGCAAGAAATGGCAAGTAGATAAATAGGTACCACTTCGGTGGGAAGGTAACAGTGTTCCGTGCGCCTCAGCGTCTAGTCATGCCGGCCACATGACCATGGAAATGTCTTCAGACAGCGCTGGCTCTTTGGCTTGGAAACAGAGATGAGCACCGCATCCCTAGAGTCGGATTCGACTGGCTTTCGAGCAAGGGAAACCTTTACCTTTAGCTAAAACACCAGGAGAGCCCAGGCTACCCCAATCTTGTCAGATTTCGGAAGTTAAGCAGGGTCGGCCCTGGCTAGTATTTGGAAAGGAGACCAGCGAGGAAGTTCAGGGTTGCTACATAAAGGGAGGAAACCATCTCTCTTGCCTTGAAAAACCTAAGGAGTTGCCAGCACGTCCCACCACCACCACTCTTACTAAAACAAAACCCCAAGTTCATGGCAGATGAATAATGGGAGTCTTACACCACTGCAAGCCTTCAAGAAAATGGGGGGGGGTTTGATATCAAAAAGCAATATCTCTTTACTCAGTGAGTAATAAAATCACAGAGTTCACTGCCAGAATATGTACTGATGGACAGATTCATGGAGGATAGGTCTATAAATGGCTACTAGTCACGGTGAGTAAAGAGAACTTCCACATTCAGAGGCAGTAAACTACTGAAACCCAGTTCTAGGGGCAATCTCTCTTCCGCCTCCTCCCAATTTCAAGTAAGGGCATCCAATGGAAATGAGATGCAGTAGACTCAGGGCCAGTGTTCCCACTAAAGTGTGCTACTGTGCGCTGGAACACATTTTTTTGGCCTTTAGCACACAGCTTTTTGGCTGAGCACAGGGCGGGGAAATTCTGCTTCCTTCTCCAGGCTGATGCATTGCAGCTTGCTTTCACCTGGCTTCCTCAATCGCGGGAGAGACAAAGCCAAGCCTCCCTACCCTCCATTTGCTATCATCCCCCCTCTTCCTCCTACCTTTGGGGAGGAAGGAAGGCAGGGGGAGGAAGAGAGAGAAAGAGAGAGAGAGAGAGAGAGCGCAAAGTCAGAGTCCTATGAACAGTCGGGTTAGAACAGATAAAAGGAAGTACTTCTTCACCCAAAGAGTGATTAACACATGGAATTCACTGCCACAGGAGGTGGTGGCGGCTACAAGCATGGATGGCTTCAAGAGGGAACTGGATAAGCATATGGAGCAGAGGTCCACCAGTGGCTATTAGCCACAAGGTATAGATAGGAACTCTCTGGCTGGGGCAAGTGATGCACTGTATTCTTGGTGCTTGAGGGGGGAAACAGTAGGAGGGCTTCTAGTGTCCTGGCCCCACTGATGGACCTCCTGATGGCACCTGGTATTTTTGGCCACCATGTGACAGAGTGTTGGACTAGATGGGCCTGATCCAACATTGGCTTCTCTTAGGTTCTTATGTCCTTGCTTGCTTAGCAGCAGGACAACTTTTGCCTCTGTTGGGAAGTTCTGCCCTTAGCACTTCTTCTGTTGTCGCTGTCGTTGTTCTTTTTTTTTTTTCCATTCAACACCTGGAGACATTTTGCAAAGGAGGATAGGAAAATGGTGCATGCTGGGGGAGGCAGCAGCAAGGGGTGTCTTCCACTACATTCTGCGGCTGCCCTCAGAACCAGCTGCTGGAAAGAGAACTGCTAAGCTTCCATAGGGGAGGCATGCTCCTGCAAGGTTCTGCAACAGATCTCAGCTTGCCAAGCTAATTGAGAGTAGAAGTGGGTTTTTTTGTAGGAGGAGAGTTGGATTTATACGCTGCCCTTAACTTAGAGTCTCAGAGCAGCTTAAAATCTCCTTTCCCTTCCCCCTCCCCACAACAGACACCCTGTGACGTAGGTGGGGCCAAGACAGCTCTCCCAAGAACGGCCCTTGAGAAAACAACTCTGAAAGAACTTGTGACCAGTGTTCCCTCTAAGCTGAGTTAGTGTGAGCTAGCTCACAGTTTTTTACCCTCCGGCTCACACATTTTTTTCTTAGCTCAGAAAGGATGGCTCCAGAGCAACTAATTTATGCAGTAGGCAAATTGCTTGCTCACGACATAATGCCAGTAGCTCACAAAGTTGAATTTTTGCTCACAAGACTCCACAGCTTAGAGGGAACATTG
>NW_015172822.1:4299-4435 GCF_001447785.1 Gekko japonicus
GCTTTGTGAGGTTTTGGGAAAGCTTTCCTTCCCTCCGCAACTGTTTAAGCCAAATAACTCTGTTTTGGAAATGTTCTGTTTTTACTTCTGCACAGGCTAATGATGGGATTTATTAAAATAAATAAATAAATAAATA
>NW_015172822.1:5803-9221 GCF_001447785.1 Gekko japonicus
AGGCACCCTCCCGCACATGGGCTATATATTCTAGACACACATTCAAAGACCTGTTACAGAGTTTTAGTACACATATAATTTAACCAGATGTTATTTCCTTGTATACTTATAATTGGACTCCTGGTATTAGTGATGGGCCATAGGTATAGCCATATCACCTCCACAACTTATACTGGTAACAGCGATTTTGTAGGTCTGAATGTGTGTCCCTCCATCAAGGTGAAAATTCTAGAATTCTAGAATATACAGATAATAGTGACCACTGAGGAAGGCCCTTAGGGGCCGAAACGCGTTTGGTCTTCAGTTGTAAAGTATTTACCCATCATATGTATGTATAGAGGATAAGCTTTTATAGTCTGATCTTAGACAAAGTAATTTTTAATCAGGAAAGTTTTAACATGTGTACACCTTAATAAATATTTGTACTTATATATATATATGGTTTAGCTTAGCCCTTTTTGGTTCGTTGACCCAAGGTCACACCAGCAGCTGCATGTGGAGGAGTGGGGAATCAAACCCGGTTCTCCCGGATTAGAGTCCACACTCCCAACCACTACACCAAACTGGCTGTCAATGGATTGACTCAATGAAAGATGGATTGACTGAATGAAAGAAGCCACAGCCTTACCTTGCAAGACTTGAGCAAGGCTTTTAACAATACGACATTTGGGAGATTAATTCATAGGGTGACCATAAGCTGGGAGTGACTTGAAAGCATTTAACACACACATATTCATATGCTAAAAACACACCTCAGTGGGAATTCCAGTCACCTTTGCGGGTCCCGGAGATCTCTCAGAATTATAACTGACTAGGGAGCAAGGCCCGTTGCGCAGGGGGATACAACGGGCAGCTAGCCCCCCCGTCGCCTCCTCCCCCTCTGTCCCCCGCACGGCTGTGGTGGGGGCGGGGAGGGGGGGGAAGCCGGCGAAATCCATTTAACTGTCCAAGGCATCCAGTCCTTTGGGCATCCAAACCTCTGACAGCACTGCATTTAAAACAGGGCAAAATAAATGGCTCTTCTTATTTCATGGCCAACGCAAGCGGCCGAAAACCCTGAAGTATCCCTGCGATGGAATCTGAGGCACATTTATTTGTTCACCTCTGAGGCGATGAGAACTTGGATGAATAAGTTTTATGAGTTACATGTCCCCTTTGGTTATAATGTTAATTAGAACCCACATGGGGGAGTGCGGGCGGTTTAAGGCACCTCTCTCTGCATCATAATTCGGAGCTGTAGCCCAGGCCTATCGTTGCCTAACACTTGGCGCATTCTCTCCTGGCCAAAATTAGCACGTCGTGGGACATGTCAAGGGTATCCGCTCACCAGAAATAAATGACGATAATGCACAGAATCAGCCAAAGTTAGTTCGAATGAAGTAGGGAAGCCAGTGAAACAGAAATGGCCGAGGAACAGGGAGACCTGGGTGGACATCACCATCAGCCACGGAACGTGCTGTGAGATCGTGGGCCAGTCATTGCCTCAGTCTGACTTACCTCATAGGGGTGGGCCATAGGGTTGCCAGCTGTAGGTTGGCAAATTCCTGGAGATTTTGGAGGTGGACCCTGAGGAGGGTGGGACTTGAAGAGGGGAGGGACCTCATTGGTATAGAGAACCATAGAGTCCACCCTCCAAAGCAGTCTTTTTCTGCCGGGGAACTGATCTTGGTTGTCTGGAGGTCAATTGTGATCCCAGGAGATTAAATGGAGAAGAGAAGAATCATATATATATGTGTCACCCTGAGCTCCTTGGAGAAAAGATGGGATGGAAATCTGCTAAAGTATAATGTACCAATATGTGATTTGGTGTAGCCAGTTTGGTGTAGTGGTTAAGTGCACAGACTCTAATCTGGGAGAACAGGGGTTGATTCCCCACTCCTCCGCTCGCAGTTGCTGGATGACCTTGGGCAAGCCATAGTTCTGCCAGAGCTGTCCTTGAAAGAGCAGTTCTCGAAAGAGCTCTCTCAGCCCCACCGACCTCACAGGGTGTCTGTTGTGGGGAGGGGAAGGGAAAGGAGTTTCTAAGCCGTTCTGAGACTCCAGGTGAAGGTCGGGGTATAAATCCAATCTTCTCCTCCTCCTCCTCCTCTTCTTCTTCTTCTATTTGTATTGTGTTACAAGCCTCTCTGTTTCGCCCAAGTTTGTTGTTGGTGCTACCTATTTGTTTCTTTCTTTTCTACTATTTTATTTTCATTTACAGGCCAATTTTACACCATTTTTTCCCCCTGTTCTGTGCCACTAGTGTAGGTGCTGGATGGGAGACAACCGAGGAAGTCCACGGTTGCTATGCAGGGGCAAGCAATGGCAAACCCCCTCTGCTCGTCTCTTGCCACCATGAGTCGGCTGTGACTTGACAGCAGTGCCCACCCCAATCCCATTAAGTGTGTCAAAATAGCATGCCACCGTGTTAAAAAATACATAACTTGAATGGGAAAAAATGAAGGGCAGGCACCTCAAAAATAACAACACATTAAAAAGCTGAAACAGGAATATTGGCGTCAACATCCTAGAGCTGTGGGATTCAGCAGTATCCTTCCTAAGTTCCATATAAAGCAGTGAATTGGGGCCTCATCAGTACTAACTTCAAATCCCAGTGTGGTGCAGGGGTTAGGGCATTGATTAGTATCTGGGAGATGGCCCAGGTGCAAATCCCCACTCTACCATGAAACTTTGGTGGGTAACCGGGGGCCAGTCACTTGCTCTCAGCCTAACCTACTTCACAGAGTTGTTGTGAGCAGTGTTCCCTCTAAGATGAGTTAGTGTGAGCTAGCTCACAGTTTTTTAACCTCCGGCTCACAAATTTTGGTCTTAGCTCAGGAAGGATGTGGCTCCAGAGCAAACTTATTCATGCAGCTTTAATGCCGGTTGCTCAACAAAGTAGAATTTTTGCTCACAAGACTCCACAGCTTAGAGGGAACACTGGTTGTGAGCATAAAATGGAGGACAGGTGAATGATGTAAGCTGTTTTGGGTCCTCACTGGAGGGAAAGGCGGGGGGGGGGGGGCAAGTAAATAAACAAATGCCAATGAGAAATAGTCACAAATAATGTTTCCTCGTTTGGTCCTGTCATGAGCCTGGGCCTGCATAGTGAGGCCTAGTGGCCCCCGGGAAGCCTGTACTAGAGTAAGTATAGGGCTTACATTTCCCACACACCCCTCTGGACCCTGTGATTGGCTAACAGGGGATTTGGAGGGAAAACTTGCACCAGTAGAGGAGTAGGGGGTGGTGCCCGAGAAGAAGGAGTAAAAGGCCTCAGCCAAAGTGGGACGTTGTTCACGCCTAGGGAGCAGAGAGGCTGCTCCAGATGGAGGTATCTTTCATCTAGGAAGGGGTGAGTCAGCTCGGAGCCAGCACCAAGAGACGGTTAGAGACAGTCTAGATAGCTGTATTAGGGTGTTTTATTTTGTTTGTTCACCTA
>NW_015172823.1:0-9193 GCF_001447785.1 Gekko japonicus
TTGAACAGGGTCCCTTCCTGAACTACCCCAGTCTCAGAGATCAAGGTAGTCAGGGCTCTCTTGCTCTCCACCAAACGCTTGAGGATGGTGTAGGTGGAGGTCCAGGGAGTGCTCACATCACTGATCAGGTGGTGCTCTGGCCCACCCGTCAGCACCTGCTTCTCACACTGCAAGGAAAGTGACTTCATGAGATATTGGTGTTTCTGGAGGAGATGCCTGAAATCACAAGTCTCAGCATTTAAACTGTGATCGTCTCCATAACCCAGCCCCAAGGCATCCTTAAGCACCAAGCTGAGAAGGTGGGCCATGCAGTCACTGTGCCTGAGGCCCAATGCCTGTGCCGCTGCCTTCATGTTGGCACAGCCATCGGTTACTAGGAAGCACATGGAGGGTTCCTTGCCTACCCACCCCACCAGCTGTTTCTTGATAAAGGCAGAGATGTTGTTTGCCATGTGTGCCTCATCAAGAACCTTGGCACGGAGCACTGCCGATTGATAGCTGGCTCAGCAGCCTTCACCTTGCCTAACAGATTTCTCCACCCACAACGTCTCTGGGTTTCTACTAGTGCATAGTCAGTGAGAGGTACGCATGATGTTCCTGAAGTAAAGCTTAGATGTTGGACATGAAGTGCACCCACCTAAGAGCACCTAACATAATCTTGGTTTAGTTCTTTTAAAAAGTGTGTTGTTTTTAGAAACAGTGACTTCCTATTCTGAAATGTGACTATAGCTTAATAAACTATAATTGAGATGAAATTTGCAATCCTTTAAAAAGTTTGAGCTTCGTTATTAAAAATCTCAAAACTAAATACTATTGGAGCAAACCTGATTTCCTTTACACGAATGCAGGAGCTCCCTTCTGAAACATAAAAAAACTACAGGACAACCGAAAGAAAAAATTGTCAACAAGGGCTTGCTTGCTTTCACCTACTGAAGCTCAGAGCACACACTAGAAAAGTCAAGCTAGACGGACTGTACCACTGTTTTGCATACACAACCTAGCCTCTTTTAAGAGCTTAGAACAGGCCTAGTTAGAGAGGAACTAAAGTCGTATGCTGAAATTAAATTACAATTCTTTTAAACAATTCTTAACAGACCTTTATTACAAAAAGCCTCCATTGGACGCTTACCACCAGAACATGAAGTATTAAACCAGCAGTTCTCAACCTGTGGGTCGCAACCCCTTTGGGGGTCGAATGACCCGTTCACAGGGGTCTCCTAAGACCATCGGAAAACACAGATTTTTGATGGTCTTATGATAGCAACGAAAATAATTTTATGGTTGGGGGTCACCACAACATGAGGAACTGTATTAAAGGGCCGCGGCATTAGGAAGGTTGAGAACCACTGTATTAAAGAATACAAAAGCCCCTTAAACCAGAAGCACACAAACTTTAATTGAAACACGTTAACACTGAACTTCCAACACCTCCTCCCATCCAACCTTCTAGAAATTAAAGGGAAGGAATAAAGGGGGGAGAATACCCCAACTCAACTATTCTAGTAAAAAGTGGAACACAGATCTTTCAACCAATTGAACCACCAGAAAGTGAACAGGGGGAAACAGTGAGAAAAAAGAAAAGAATATAGATAAAGCAAGAAGCCAAGTATCTTGTCTAGCATCCTGTTTGATATAGTGGGAAAGAGGGTCCCCTGGAGGGCCAACAAACAGGGCCTACAGGGCCTGATGCTTCTTCTTAGGGATTCTGACATTAAAAGAACCAAAGAATAAAGAATGAACTGAATTTGTAATTGGAAGAGGCTCTGATCATGCACATATATAAGAGAGAATGCCTAGCAGTGCTTAGATTGTGAACCTTGGTTTCAGACTGGTAAGGTTGCCAGATCTGAGTCGGAAGATACCTGGAGACTTTGGGGGTGGATCCAGGAGAGGGCAGGGTTTGGAGAGGGGAGGGGCTCAGCAAAGTACAATGCCATAGGGTCAACCCTTCAAAGCAGCCCTTTTCGCCAGGGGAGCTGATCTCTGTCAGCTGGAGATGTAAAAGTGGGAGATTGCCCAGGCCCTACCTGGAGACTGGCAACCCTAGACTAGGGAGGTTTCAGGCTGGTAGCTACAGTGGGGCATCTTGGGGCCTGCCCCCTTGATGTACTGCTAAGGCCCCCTGACTTCCCATCCAGCCCCCAGCCCCCCCGACTTCCATTTTTAATTTTTTTTGTTTACTCCTTGGGGCGGGGGGCGGGTTGCCCACCGACTTATTTAAAGGCCCCTTAAATTAAAAAAAACCTGGCTACAGGCCTGGTTGTAATTGACAAGATGTTCTGTATTTCGATCTTGAAAGTCTGACTATCTTCTGGATACTTATCGTATAATATTGACTTTTCACCCACAGAATGAAACCAGCCCAGAATATTCTCCCCTCGACTTCCAAGAGGTAGGTAACCTGAATGGTGTCTCTTTAAGAATATAAAAGAAATGGGTAAAGCACTGCTGGATCCAACCAGTAGTCCATCAGGTCCAAGAACCTGTTTCACTCCCTGGCCAACCAGTTCCCTGGAGGGTCAAACAAACAGGGGATAGATCCCAAGGCCTTCCTGTGATTCTGCCCTATAGGGATGGGTTTCATAGATTTTCTTCCTCTGAATGTAGAATTTCCCTTCACTCAGCATGCCTAGTAGCCATTGATGGACATATCCCCTATGCATCTGTCTAACCCCCTTTTGATAGTCATCTATGCTTGTGTCCAATTCTGCTCTCTCTAGTCGCAAATGCCACAATTTATTGACTTGTTGAATAAAAAAGAGAGCCAGTTTGGTGTGGTGGTTAAGAGTGTGGTCTGGGAGAACTTGGTTCAATTCCTCATTCATCCACACACAGCTGCTGGTGTGACCTTGGGTCAGCCACAGTTTTCTCAGAGCTGTTCTGAAAAGGGCAGTTCTCGAGAGAGCTCTCTGAGCCCCACCTACCTTGCAGGGTGTCTGTTGTGGAGAGTGGAAGGGAAAGGATATAGTAAGCTGCTGTGAAACTCTGAATGAAGGGCAGGGTATAATTCCTACTACTACTATTTCTCCTCCTCCTCCTCCTCCAGCTCCTCCTCCTCCTTCTTTTTTCTGTCCTGAATCAGAGTGGCTATGTAGAAACCCATCAGCTCACGGGATGCTCCTTAGTACTAGTAATTTGCTTACTGAGAGGGTGTCCACTAAATTTCTATAAACATATCAGAATATTCTCTTTGCAGTCACAGATGCCAAGAGAACAACAAGGAGGCACTTTGGTTCAGTTTCATTCATCCACATGCAGCTGCTGGTGTGACCTTGGGTCAGCCACAGTTTTCTCAGAGCTGTTCTGAAAAGGGCTGTTCTCGAGAGAGCTCTCTGAGCCCCACCTACCTTGCAGGGTGTCTGTTGTGGAGAGTGGAAGGGAAAGGATATAGTAAGCTGCTGTGAAACTCTGAATGAAGGGCAGGGTATAATTCCTACTACTACTATTTCTCCTCCTCCTCCTCCTCCTCCTCCTTTTTCTGTCCTGAATCAGAGTGGCTATGTAGAAACCCATCAGCTCACTGGATGCTCCTTAGTACTAGTAATTTGCTTACTGAGAAGGGTGTCCACTAAATTTCTATAACCATCTCAGAAAGTTCTCTTTTCAGTCACAGATGCCAAGAGAACAACAAGGAGGCACTTTCGTTCCGTTTCATCTACTCATTAATGAACTCTTAATTCTCTGGGATGCTTCAAACCTGGATCACCCTGCATGATAAAGTGTCACTATGTAACAAAAAAGACTCGATCAAAAGTTTCTTGTTTCGTGCCCTCCATGATTGGGTGACCATTCCTGAATCTTTTTCAATAGAACCCTATTTCGCTGCAGCACTTAATGAGAATATGAATAGGACCCTATTCATATTCTCATTGGTGCTGCAGCGAAAACACAATTCTAGTCTTCAGTGATCTCATTTCTACGTAGCTAGTCCAAGAGAGTGGAATTTTACACAGATTCCACACTGGCAAAAGGATTGTTGTAGCTAAGTTAGGAAGTCTTTAAGAAGAGACTTAGGCACTGTTGGAAGTTTCCAGTCTTCTAATATCTGAGGAATCTGATTGTAACCATCGGACACAGACTCCAAAGACAAAGAGCCCACATCTTTCTAGCAAGCTGCAGAGCGATGCATCATTTCCCTTGTTTAGCTGTCTTGAAGCCAGGTTCGCGATATCTCAGCCATGGTGTTCTGATCACCTTCATTTTCGGCATTTCCCTTTATTAAGCGAGTAGCTAGTCCAAGAGAGTGGAGTTTTACACAGATTCCACCCTGGCAAAAGGATTGTTGTAGCTAAGTTAGGAAGTCTTTAAGAAGAGACTTAGGCACTGTTGGAAGTTTCCAGTCTTCTAATATCTGAGGAATCTGATTGTAACCATCGGACACAGACTCCAAAGACAAAGAGCCCACATCTTTCTAGCAAGCTGCAGAGCGATGCATCATTTCCCTTGTTTAGCTGTCTTGAAGCCAGGTTCGCGATATCTCAGCCATGGTGTTCTGATCACCTTCATTTTCGGCATTTCCCTTTATTAAGCATCTTCCACAAGACTTTGAATGACCATAAGTATAACCATTCTTTAATTTTCACTTTCCAATCACAGGAGGAAATCCCTTCAGTACCTATGAAGTCTGAACTTGATGTACAACTCAGTTTTGAAGAGTTTATTGGAGTAGTGTCCCTGCTGCTTACGAGTCGATTTAGATGATTCTCTTCCATTCTACACAATCTCATCCTGAGACAATAAAAAGTTGATCCAAAGTTTCTGGAGTGGTGTTTATGCCTTTATTCTTTATCTCGTGACAGTTCCTGACCCAACCAATTCTCTTCATATTGTTCACTATGGGGTTTAAGTAAGACTACACTACAGGACTTTACGTTACAGGACTTTACTGTGAACAAGCATGTAGACAACAGTGACACGGTAGACATTATGTACTTGGACTTTCAAAAGCCTTTGGACAAGGTTCATCATCACCAAAGGCTCATGAGTAAAAGTATCAGTCATAGGATAAGAGGATGGGTTCTCTTATGGCATAAAAACTGGTTAAATGATAGGAAGCAAAGAGTAGGAATAAATTGGCAGTTCTCACAATGGAGGGAAGTGAGCAATGGGGCTGAATACCTTATTGGTATTCCTTATTCGTGCCCTCCATGATTGGGTGACCATTCCGGAGTCTTTTTCAATAGAATCATATTCATATTCTCATTGAGTGCTGCAGCGAAAACACAATTCTAGTCCTCAGTGATGTCATTTCTACGTAGCTAGTCCAAGAGACTTATTGGTATTCAGGCCAGTGCTGTTTAATTTATTAATAAATGACCTGGAACTGGGGGTGAGTAGTGGAATGGCCAAGTTTGCTGTGAGCAAGCATGTCGACAACATTGACATTAGATACTTGGACTTTCAAATGACTTTTGACAAAGTACATCACCAAAAGCTCCTGAGTCAGTGAGTCAAGTCCTGGATACGAGCATTCCCACAACACTCTTGTAGCGGCAAGATTTGTTTACTGAGAGGAAGAGAGATTCCCAGCATTGACATATTCTGTGTCAGAACTGACACCTGGATGCCAAATCTGACCCTATACTACAAGCAGGACATCCCCCCTATACCAACCACCCAATCAATATTCTCATTCAGTCTGCCAAGGATCCAAGCCTGCCTTTTCCTCCCCCAGCACCTACAACTAACGGTTACATTATCTCGAAGCTCCCTGCATTATAAGGTCATGGTGGATGGTGAGATCATACACAATGGGGCACCCAGGGTCTTGTAGACTGCTCCAAGCTGGCACTATTCAAGCTTAAGCAGACATTCACACATACATCCACTCCCCCCCCTTCCTAGCAAAAAAGATGAAAAGCATGGAGATAAAAACAGTGGAATGAGCACGTCTGAGAAACTAGTTAACCCCTAATGCAACAGAGCCTGAGTTTGGCTAGAAAACATTGTATGACAAGCGAGGCTCGAGCTTGACACAGTCATAAGATAAGAGGATGGGTTATTTTATGGATTAAAAACTGGTTAAATGATAGGAAGCAAAGAGTAGGAATAAACTGGCAGTTCTCACAGTGGAGGGAAGTTCACAATGGGGCACCACAAGAATTGGTATCAGACTACATGATAGGAGAAATGGTTAAAGAAACAATGGTGACGTGGACTAAAGACTTACAATGTACTTTAGAACCAGAGCAATGGGCTATACCGCCCTAACCCCGAAGGGTCTCTGGGCGGTTTACATCTAATGGGTTCTAAGAACGCTTAATCCCTAACTAGGGCCACATGATATAGGGCGGGGGCAGCCTATCGGCACCCAGGTGGTGGGCCTGTTGTTTCTAGCTTCAGCTTCTTCCAGGCAGTCTCTGGCGTTTTTTCAGGACGAGTTTTTCCATTGGCGGGACCATTCAGGTGCATGGCCCATGTCTGCTATCGGCCTCGGCTCTGTCCGTTAGCCTCCGCCGTGCTCACGTTACACATCATTGCGCACCTTCCCTGGTCTCCGCCTCCATCGTCGTCAGCCGCACAATCTTCCGCTGGCCATCAGGGATCGCTCCACCGACTCCCGTTGCCGCTGCTTCGCCATTTCACCTCCGCCGCCAATGCTCGGCGGCCGCCGATGTTTCACTGCCGCTCTGCACCGCCACCACACACCTCATCAGAGGTGGGTGCCCCCTACCCATCTAAGGGTAGGTACCCATTTGTCTACTTGCATTAGTTGTTAATTGCTTTCGAGCCGCTGGATGGGCGGGATGATCTGGAACTGGGGGTAAGTAGTGTAGTGGCCGAGTTTGCAGAGGACACAAAATTGTACAGGACCTTTCATATCAAGATTGGTAAGAATGTTACTGTCACAATGCCATGCTACACCATTAAGTGGGATGATAAATTAGGGAGTTATGGCAGTTTGTATTTTCCTGTAAAATCTCTGAAGATGATTGTGAAGCAGACTCTTATTAGACATTATGTTTAAATAAATTTTGTAACTTCAGATGTTTCTGGTTTTCTCCTTTATTGGGAGCAAAGTCCATTCTCTAAGAGCAAAGAAAATAAAAGATCTCTCTCGCAGCAGGGATTCACCTGAGACACAGGTGTGACACAAAGATGCTAAAATCTATGAGTTTTGGGATTTTGAGGACAAATCCAGGGAGTTGTTTGCAAAATTCATTAAAAGACATCTCAGACAGAAACAGGAATCTTCAGGCTACCCTGACTGGGTGTGTGACAAAGACCAATAAACAGAAATATATCAGTGATTTTTAGAAAAAGGAGGGGGTCCTTCTTCATCCTTCCCATATCAGCCCCAGTCCCACAAAGCGCCAGATTGCTAAACTATTCTTCAATTCTCTGTGGGGTAAATTTGCACAGAGAACAAACTTGCCAATGACTGAAATTGTGAGAGACCCAGACCATTACTTTGAGCTGGTATTTTCAGACAATTACGAGGTTGCCACTTGCAGTTTGTTACGAGATGGCCTTATTTGTGAATAAATATTTGCTTACACAAGGTAACACATGGACTGTGCACATTGAATTGTATACCAAAAGCCAGAGGAAGCTGTTTTGCAAAGAGAGAGAGACTTCACATGAAAAAGGACTTGCTGCCTGCTATGTTAATGAACAGTACAAGGAAAGAGGGGTCACAGGTATCCAATAGGAAAACACACAAAAAAATCCTGTGATGTGAACATTATTAAGAAGATTTATATAATTTGTTAGACTTTATAAAATTGCAAAAGATTTTGTCAACATCCTTATTTGTACAATATTGTAAATAAAAAGCCCAATATAGTCCAATATAATGAGTACCCGGTATGAACTCATTTCAATTTTTACAGTCTTCCTCAGATGTAAGTCTATATTGTAAGGAGAGGTCAGCTTTCTACCTGCAACCAATCATGGGTAAATATGGGATGAGCCTAAAGGAAGGTGGGACCCAAGCAGGCAAGCACCTCCCACCTGGAAATTTCAGCTATATAACGCAGAGCACGCTTTTAATCTCTGCTGCTGGCTGGCCATCCCTTCTACAAATCCCACACCCCAATCTTTCCTTGAGAAAGGCTCTTTGAGTTTCTCTGAAATGCACAATCAGAGAAATTCTACCACGTCAAGCCAACATGTTTTGGAGATGTGGAAGAGCAATTAGTCCCAGGGATCCTTCCCTCATCCTCCAGTCTTCCACTGCTACAGACAAGAACTTCTGGATGAGGCAAGTATGAACGATTACCTACCCCAGACTCCAAGTAACTAAGAAAACTATTTTATATTCTTTCTGTATACCTAAAGATATTGTACAACCTTATAATTAATAATAGTCCTCCTCTGTAAATAAAAGTTTCAATTCTCTTTCAATGAACGCTGCAAAAAAAATTTTTTGATGAGCTACAAGCCTCCTCCAAATTGGAACGTGCTTTTCAATTTGGAGGAGGCTTGTAGCTCATCAAAAAAATTTTTTGCAGTGTTCATTGAAAGAGAATTTTGGATTAAAACTTTGGTATTTGGCAACCTTGTGCTGAAAATTATTGTTGAACTCCCTGAGGAAGATTCTGAAACAGAAGGATATCTGGACCTCTGTTGGAGGAAGACAGAGCACATGTTATAAAGAGAATTTAAGGAGTCCTCCCTTTTGAAACTTTTATTTACAGCCGGCTTCCGGTCTGGACTCCGCGAATGGCGGACACAACCTCGGGACGCTCCCGAGGGTGTTTTCGCCCGCCCGCGGTTAAGGGGGGAATCTGCGCGAGTGGAGACCCGGACAAACCCCAGGTAGGGGCTCCAACTCGGGGCGCGCGAGGGGTTGCCTCTTTCTCGGCCGGAAGGTTGGAAATTGAGGCTCCCCTCATGCCCCAATGAACCTTGCCGCGTCAGCAACCCTGTAAGGGGTTTAGTGGAGCCGCCAGAAGTCACCGAGTGATGAAGCGAACAAACGAATACAAAGAAAAGAAGCGGCTGAAACTGTGAGTTGTTGATCGTAATGGAGAAAAGGAGCCAAATGAGTCCCCCCCCCAGCGAAAATACAAGAGAGGAGGAGGGGAATCCTTCACTCTCACTTAAACAGAGATTTCTACTGTAGAAAAATGGGGGGAGAATGAAATTTGAGAAAAGAAGTGTTACCTTTTGGTGGATTGTTTGAAAAGAGCTAGAAGATTTATTTTTTGAATGCGCTGTATGAACTTTGATAAATGTAAACAAAAATCAA
>NW_015172824.1:0-8643 GCF_001447785.1 Gekko japonicus
TTGCGGGGAGGGCGGGGTATAAAACTGACAATAAATAAATAAATAAATACTTGTCATTCAGGTGATTTGGATACAACCCCAACGCCCTCGCTCTAAGCCTGCACCTTGGTATGCCCAGGAGCCGCGGCTGATGAAGTAAGGACTAAGACGGCTAGAGAGACGGTAGCGACGTGCCCGCGACGAAGCTTCAAGAACATCCTATAGGGACGTTTATGAGATCCTACGAGATGGCAGTTAAAGCTGCTCGCGCACTTTATTTGAAAACTGTGCCGGCACTTAAGGATAGTAGATTTAGGGATTTTAGGATAACCGACCCGTTTTTGGTATGATGAATTTGATGATGGATTTTAATTGCATTTTTATGCATGTGTGTAAGCCGCACTGAGCCTGCCTCGGTAGGGAGGAGCGGGGTATGAATCGAATAAGATAAATAAATAAATACTCCTCCACATGCAGCTGCTGGATGAACTTGGGCAAGTCATAGTTCTGACAAAAGCTGTTCTCTCAACAGCAGTTGTCGAGAGAGCTCTCTCAGACCCGCCTACCTCACAGGGTGTCTGTTGCGGGGAGGGGAAGGGAAAGGAGTCTGCGACTCCATCCTTGCAGGCAATTCTTCATGCACCCTTTAGAATATTAGATGTGAGGTCATGATCGTGGCCATGGAAGCTACAACACAGTTTAGATACCATTTGTTCAGTGAAAAACAGGGTTGCACTTACGTGTAACTGTTGTTCATCGAGTATCTTCTGTGCAGGCACAATATGGGGACCACGCATGAGCAGGCCCGCCATCCGAGAGGTTTATAGCTAAAAGCCTCCAGGGGGCGTTGTGCGCCAGAGTCAGGATCTTTATTCCCACCCACATGCTCCCATGCCCCCACCCTCAGTATCTCTAGCGCCACTGAAAGAAGAGCATGCAGCGGGGCAGGAGGGAATGTGTGCATGCACAGAAGATGCTCAGTTACAGGTAAGCGCAACCCTGTTTTCACCACCGATCTTCTGTTCAGTCCCACATGGGGATGATAGTAAGCTATTCCACAGGTGGCGGGGCATGCTCGTCTCATTTAAACGTACTGCCTTCCCCACTTGGGCCTCTTGTCTTGCCTGCAAGGTGTAGTGATGTATACAAGTCTTTGCAGATGACCAAGTGGCAGCCTGACAAATTGCACTGTCTAATGGTAGAGACAATCCATCTGGACAGTGTTTCAGGAGAAGCCTTCTTCCCTTTATTAGGCCCCGCAAAACATATGACTAAGGCCTTATCCTTACGGAACCCCATGGTCCTCCTTTCGAGGTAAAACAACAGGGCCCTTCTAACATCTAGAGAGCAAGTAAGTGTTCGTTCTCAGAACTTGGTGTGGGGGAAAAATACGGGCAAAATAATC
The DNA here is from genome assembly GCF_001447785.1 of Gekko japonicus. Taxonomy (NCBI): domain Eukaryota; kingdom Metazoa; phylum Chordata; class Lepidosauria; order Squamata; family Gekkonidae; genus Gekko; species Gekko japonicus. The sequence goes on from NW_015172824.1 coordinate 1,385, forward strand.
TCCTGAGATAAATGGAATTTGCAGACTACTATTGGAAGGACCCTGATACTGGGCCAAAATATCATCCTCTAGGGGGAAAATTTTTTTTAGAACCTAACCCAGAGGGCTGCCAATTCTCCTACTCTCCTGGCTGACCCTGATCTCAATATGTTCAGGCTCAGATATGCTGCTAAGATTCTAATGGATCAGCGTCCTTCTTGAATGAATTGTATTATCTTTCATGACTTACTGTAAAGCACTTCAAGAACAAGGAAGCTTTTGTACCATTCTAATATTCCTGAGGAAGATCCAATTTTGAGACGTAGTTATACAATCCGGAGACAACACTGAGGGAGTGCGCGTGCACAGGAAAGCTCATACCTTCAGCAAAACATTGTTGATCTTCAAGACACCCCCAACTGGACTCACTCAACCTGTCTGAACCCAGTATATTTCAGGAGTCTTGTGAACAAAAATTCTCCTTTGTGAGCTTCCGGCCTTAAAGTTGTGAGTGATTTGGCTGCTGCACGAATCAGTTTGCTCTGGTGTGGGGGAAAAATACGGGCTGAGACAAAAATGCGTGAGCCGGAGGCTAAGGAAGCCCCCGAGCTTCACATCAGAGAACAATGGCCCAAACGGATCCTGGCCACCACCTATCCGAGGGCTAGGATCCTGGTGAGGACCTATGGAACGCCTGGCTAATATAAATATCCTATCACTGGTGTGGGGTGTGTTTGGGTGTGGGTTTACTGGGAATATAAACCGGCCTGCGAGTCGGTACTTTCATCTTGTTCTTCACTTTAAATAAAAGTATGAGCTGAAATCACTGCATCGGTCTCAGTACTTTTCACCAACTCAGCTCAGAGGGAACACTGGAGGCTTCCTGGGGCTTTGCTCAGGTGTGGCCTTTCTCTCCCCCCCCCCATCCCTGCAGAGGTGTGCTGGTCTGCCACCTAACCAGAGACGGGGGCCAGGGATGGCTCTCTCACTAGGCCAGTCTGGCCTAGGGTACAGCTCCGTCCAGGGTAGAGATGTAAAATTTCCAGAAACTTTGAAGCTCGGGAAAAAAAAACGTTTTTTTTTCCCAGTTTTTTCAGGGAAAAAACTGAAATTTTCGGAAAAATTGAAAAAAATGCTACATTAGCACTTCTTTTGTCTTTCCTAGATTGAAAGTCATGCTGTTACTTTAGGAACATAAAATATGACTATGGACATTTTTACTTGGCATGAAATTATCACAACTAGCATATTAAAAATATAGTGTATCCAAACAGTTATTACCAACAGAATACCCACCAGCATGCAAAACTGAAACCTTTTTCTTTTCTTGTGACAACAGCACCTCCTAGAGGAAGAAATGCATCTTGTTCTTGCATTGGATAGTTCAGTTTGTAACCTAGGACTTGCTTGTCCTCAGTGCACAGAAATTAGATCAATCTGAGACCATATATATATATTTTAGAAATGATTTGGAAAATATTTGAACACCTTGTCTTAAAATATTTTATTCATCATGTTAAAATAAAACGTTCCATAATCATTTTTTTTTCTTTTTTCAATTTTTCGGAAAAAAACAAAAAAGGCTTCAAGGGAAGAAAACGTTTTCCCCCCGAATTTTTCCGGGCCTTCACATCTCTAGTCCAGGGCGCCAACTGCCCTGCCACCGCCCTCCCAAAAACCCCCACCACCCCTGCCCAAAGCCACTGCCTCTAGCTCGCTGCCGCCCGTCCTGCCCGCCCCAACTCGCACACCCGAAGGCTTCCATCAGGCTGCCTGCAGCAAGCCGGGGAAGCAAAAGTGCCGTCGCGGTTGGGGGGGGGGGGGGGGGGGGTAAGGGGAACAAGGGGGGGGGGGGGGGGGGGGGGGGGACTGTGAAGCTGGGCAAGGGAAATATAAACCATTAATTTTGAAATCTGAGGGCTATGTACCAAATAACGTTTGGCTAATTGGCTTGGAACTTGAAATGTGAAGGGACAGAGTGGACCTTATCCAAAGAGCACGGGGATGGCTCTCAGCCCCCGCGCCCGGTAGCCCACCCATGCCTATGGGGAAGTCGCGTGCTGAGAGCCCACCGGAGAGTTTGCTAAACCCCTTCCGGGGCCCCCTGCTCCACGAAGGGCGAAGCCCCGCCCCCGAGGGGAGGCACCCGGATGGGGGGCTCAAGCCGCGAACGCTAGCTCTGCTCGCAAGCATCCCGGCACAGCAGCTCCAGTGTGTGCCAGTTGCGGTGACCGGCACAACAGGAAAACATGCAGGTTCCGAGACGCCGTTTGTCAGAATTACGGATGCACTGGCCACATCGCCCGGGCCTGTCACTCCAAAGCTACCAGCCGGACCTCTACCACCTCACACAGACAGCGGAAAAGGTACTCCAACTCCCCAGCAAATCGCCCACCCCTAAAATTCTAGCCACTGTAACAATTGAGGGGTCCCCATGCCTTATGGAGATAGACTCTGGCTCCGCAGCCTCAATCATTTCCAAGGCCGTGCTTAAACGCTTATGCCCAAAGGGGGGACCCCGCTCGCGCCCATCCCCGGTGACGCTCATTGACTTTCATCGAAACCGGGTGCCAACTAAAGGGGTCAGGACTTTTCGAGTACAATACGGAAAATTCAAGAGCCGCCTGGACTTGATCGTGGTAGAGGGCGACCTGGTCAGCTTGCTGGGTCGTGCTTGGTTTGAGCCCCTGCGGATTTCAGTCGAGGGAGTCCAGCTTTGCACAACCCAGGATTTCAAAGGGATATGCCGGGAGTTTCCCGCCATTTTTGATTACTCTCTCGGCCATTATATGGGCCCCCCGGTGTCCCTGCATCTAGACCCCAAGGTGGCCTCTATCTGAATGCGTGCCAGGATGGTTCCATTGGTGGTCAAGCCTAAAATCGATGCGGAACTGGACCGCCTAGTATCCCAAGGCGTTCTGGAACCAGTCTCCCACGCGGCGTGGGAGACCCCCCATAGTAGTGGTAGAAAAGCAGAATGGGGCAGTCCACGTCTGCGCGGACTACAAATGTATGCTGAATAAGGCGCTACAGGACCACGCATACCCGGTACCTGTGGTTAGCCATGTACTGGCCACCTTGGGGGAGGCAAAGATCTTTGGGAAACTTGATCTTGCCCAGGCTTACCAGCAGTTGCCGGTTGATGAGGCGACTGCAGAGGCGCAAACTATTGTGACCCACCGGGGGGCATTCCGTGTCAAGAGACTGCAATTCGGGGTGAGTGTGGCGCCGGGGTTATTCCAGCAAATGATGGACTCTCTTCTCAAAGGAATACCTGGCGTCACCCTGTTTTTTGATGATGTGATGATTGCCGCTGCCACACCGGCCGACTTTGCAGACTGTCCTCCGCCGTTTCCAGGACGCCGGACTCAAAGTTAAACTAGAGAAGTGTTGGCTGGGGGTGCCGTCAGTGGACTTTCTGGGGTTCACGGTGTATGCAGAGGGCCTACACCCGACCCGAGACAAGGTGAAGGCAATCGTGGAAGCCCCGCCACCAAAGTCTAAAACAGACCTACAAGCATTTTTAGAGATTCTAAATTTCTACCACGCCTTTCTTCCCCACAAGGCGGCAGTAGCAGAGCCCCTCCATCGCTTGCCAGACAAGCAGGCCCCTTGGGTGTGGGGGCCCCGCCAAGCTGCTGCGTTCCGGAATGTTAAAGAACTGTTGATCTCCAACTCGGTCCTGGCCCACTTCGATGAGGCGCTATCGGTTGTTTTGGCATGCGACGCCTCACCCTACGGCGTCGGTGCCGTGCATCGTCTCCCAGATGGGCGGGAGGTCCCGGTCACGTATTACTCGCGCATCCTATCTGTGGCTGAGCGGAACTACGCCCAGATAGACCGGGAGGGACTAGCTATAGTGGCCGGAGTCAAGAAGTTCCACGACTTCGTCTATGGCCGGCCGTTCACCACTGCCACGGACCACCGGCCGCTCCTCGGCGTTTTTGCGCCCGATCGCCGTACGCCGCAAGTCCCCTCCCCCGGGTCTTGCGGTGGTCCATTTTCCTTGCGGCCTACGACTACCAGCTGCAACACCGCCCGGGGAAAGCTATGGGCCACGCCGACGCCCTGAGCCGACTTCCCCTGCCGGAGGTGGTTGAGGATCCGGCCCCTGCACACCGAGTTCTCCACTTGGAAGGCCTGCCGGATGCACCTTTGCAGGCTGCGGACATTGCCCGCCGCTCGGCCCAGGACCCCGTCATATCCCGGGTTCTGGGCTGGGTGGTGAGGGGGTGGCCGGAGAATGAAGGCCCCAAGTTTACAGAGTTTACGGCCCGCCAGGAGGAGTTATCAGCCCACAAGGGCTGCCTGCTGTGGGGAGACAGGGTCGTGATCACCACGCCCTCCGACAAAATGTCCTGCAGGCCCTTCACGAAGCGCACCCGGGCATCGTGAGGATGAAGGGCCTCGCCAGGAGCTACGTTTGGTGGCCGGGCATCGACGCAGAGGTGGAAGCATGGGTGAAACGTTGCCCGACGTGCCAAGCGGTTCAACCCAGCCCGCCGGGCGCGCCGTCCCAGGCATGGGAATCCACACGAAGCCCGTGGTCCCGGCTCCACATTGATTTCGCCGGACCATTTCATGGACTGTTATTTCTGGTAACGGTGGATTCCTACACTAAGTGGCTGGAGATAAGCCCTGTCTCCGCAACATCATCCAAGGCCACCATCCACGCCCTCCGGAAGATCTTCGCCACCCACGGCCTGCCAGACACTATCGTCTCGGACAACGGGACGGCGTTTACGTCAGAGGAATTCCAGCAGTTCCTCGGCAACAACCTAATAAGACACATCAGGTCGGCACCTTTCCACCCCGCGGCAAATGGCCAAGCGGAACGCATGGTCAGGACAGCGAAGGAAGCATTAAGCCGACTGACAGAAGGCGACTGGGAGTGCCGCATCGCCCATTTCCTCTTAACGCAGCGAACTACACCAAACCCGGTAAGCGGTCGCTGCCCAGCGGAACTATTAATGAGTCGGAGGCCAACAATCTTACTGGACCGCTTGCACCCCGATCGGGCTCCGGAGCACCGGAACCCCTCCGAGCAGCGAGAAGCACCTTGCGGGTTCTTTCCAGGGGACCCGGTATTTGCCAGAAATTTCGGGAGAGGCCCAGAATGGATCGCTGGCCGCATCATTTGGCCCACAGGCACCGTCATGTATGAGGTGTCCACAGAATGTGGGCAGGTCCTGCGGAGGCATATCGACCAACTCTGCCGGCGCATGCTTTCGGAACACCCGAATGAGAAGGGACCTGAGCAACGGGCAGACCTAGAGATGAGCCCACCAGATGCCCCCGCGCTGGACTTCCCCACGAAAGAGCGGCCGAGTCAGCCCACAGTTCCACCGGCGGCTGCCGAGGAGGCTCCGACAGGCGAAGCCCCAGAAGCAGAGGAGCCTGCATCATCCGGGCATCCCAGCACAGGGAATGGGGCCCCTGAAGTCCCAGTACCGACTCCCCGACAGTCAACTAGGGTACGGCGGTCCCCGTCGTACTTGAAGGACTATGTGACCTAGGGTGGGCCCGGACTATGGGGGGAGGGATGTTGTGTCCGCTGACCGCCACCGGGGGTCAGCGAACACTCCAGAGCTTGACTCTGGAGTAACCATGGGGACCAGGCTCCTGGTCTCTCCACTGGGGGACCAATGGGACCGTGGCGGGAGATTTAAACCCTCCAACGGGACCTAGGGGGTGTCCCCAGGTATGCATATAGTTGGCCAGCCGGCCGTTTTCCTTTGTCTTTGTTGTGTGTGCCAGTAAACCATGTGCATCGCTACCTCAGCCTCCGTGGTTTATCCATGTGTTTAACCCACTACACAATACAGGAGCACTCCCAAACTCCTGGCCCGCCGTGCTGGCACCAAAGGCGCCCCACCGAAGGCTGGGAGTGGGATCCCTACCCCCGATCCACTCCGACTCAAGCACAGGACCTCCGTCTTCATGGATTCAATTTCAGTCGACTCAGTCTGAGCCAGCCAACTGAGATTGTAATACGTAGGAAGAAGTTTTTGCAAGTCTTGTTGACTGCTTGATTTGTGGTTCACACTCTCACAACTGTTTTCTTTATATGTCCTGGAGCATCTAAATAGGGAAAAATATGGCACTCCTGAAGCCATAAATGGGCTATTACTGGTACCAAACATTTAGAGAATACCCTGGATGCTGTAGCAAGGCCAAAGGGCAACACAGTATACTGAAAAACATGGCGCCCCCGTGGGAAAAGTAAGAATTTACAGTATTGCTGATGAACAGAAATATGAAAAGAAGCATCCTTCAAATCAATCGCAATGAACCAAGAGTTTAACATTAATCACTGCCAAATTGAGGGCACAGAAACCAGGCAAAATTTGGAAGCATTAAGAAAAACATTTAACTGTCTAAGATCTAGAATGTGCCTAGGAAAAATTCTGGAGGAAAAAACCCTCCATTGTTAGAAGCTCTGGCAGGTCTTCAGTAGTACCTTTTTCAATCGAAGCAGCCAGGACCTCTCTCATCAGAGAACAATGGCCCGACGGATCCTGGCCACTGCCTATCCGAGGGCTAGGGTCCTAGCGAGGACCTATGGAACGCCTGGCTAATGTAAATATCCTATCACTGGTGTGGGGCGTGTTTTGGGTGTGGGTTTACTGGGAATATAAACCGGCCTGCGAGCTGGTACTTTCATCTTGCTCTTCACCTTAAATAAAAGTATGAGCTGAAATCACTACACCAGGCTCAGTACTTTTCACCAACTCAGCTCAGAGGGAACACTGGAGGCTTCCTGCGGCTTTGCCTCCCCCCGTGCTAGTCTGACAAATACCTTGCTAGTGGCGGCTGGGCGACGTTCTTCCCCGGAGGACCTCCCATTTCAGGGCGGGGCCTGGCGGGCGAGAAGGTCGGGATTGGACGGAGCGGCACAGGTCCCCCCCCCGCCCGAAGAGGATCAAAATAACAGCGGGCTGGGAGGCAGGACAAGTGCCGCAGCGCACCCGCGCCACGCCCGCAGCGATTCAGGCTGCACGCCTGCCGGATCGCCGGAAGATCCACCCCCGCCCGCCGACCAGCTGAACCCCCCCTTCCTCGGCCGGAAAGTAACCTGGACCCCCCTTCCGAGAGAGAGCGAGACGCGTTAGGCCGGCACACACGAGCAGGCGAACTCGCGCACCGCCTCCGACAGCCATGACCCGCGGCCGGGCTCGGAGAGCTGGGGGGAGGGTTGGGGGGTGGGCGCTAGCTTGTTCCCAGGCCCCCCGGACCCAGCGGGTTGCCAGGCTCCAAGGGGTAGCTGCACAGCTCCCGTT
>NW_015172825.1:0-353 GCF_001447785.1 Gekko japonicus
GTTAAAATGCCAATAAAAAGACTTAAAAAAACAACAACATAATTCTGTCAGCTTCTAAGGTGATAGAAACCTTCTGAGGTGACTAGAAACCTAGATGGGTAAACATGCAAGTACAAAGGTGGCCTTACTGTCACTCATTGTAGAAGGTAGCGGAAGGAGTATAAGGCCCCCGTCACACGGGCAGGAAAAGGCGGAGGGGAAGCGTGGCTGTTTGCCCCAGAGAAAAATAGCGCGCGGCTGTGCGATCAGATGTCCCGTAGAGGTCCCGTTGAGGTCCCATGGTTAGGGGGGAGGTGCCGATCACAGGACAATCCTGTGGTGCGGCAAAGAAACGGCCTCTCTAGCAAACAGCT
>NW_015172825.1:686-8024 GCF_001447785.1 Gekko japonicus
AAACGAAGTGTGCGCATGCGCCGTTGGGTGCTTGTGCGCATCCTGTGGAGACTTGAAAACAAAAAACCTTTTAGCGACGGGACATGGGCGGGCGCCGGATGCCACGACCTACCACCGGAAAGGCGATCAGGTGCCCGCCCTTTGCCCCGCGGTTTCCGGAAACTAGTACCTTGGAGGTACTAGTTTTTTACCCCGCATCTTCGGCGGGAAGCCTCGGGTTCGCCATGGGAGCTCTACGCTTCCCAGATGTGGTGCTGTGATTCATACTCAGCAGCTATAACATTCGTGAGTAGATTTGCTGGAAGAAAACCTTTCATAGGCCCCGGTCACACTGGCAGGAAAATGCGAGGGGGAAGCATGGCTGTTTGCCCCGGAGCAAAATAACGCATGGCTGTGCGATCAGACGTCCCGTCGAGGTCCCGTGGTTAGGGGTAAGGTGCCGATCACAGGACAATCCTGCTGCGCGGCAAAGAAGCAGCCTCTCTAGCAAAAGGCTCCGCAGGTTTAACCCCTTCCAGGGCTGCAGAGGAATGCAAACTGTGTCCTCCGTCCGATCCCCTCCAGGAGGAACTTAAGAACATAAGAACATAAGAGATGCCAATGTTGGATCAGGCCAAAGGCCCATCCAGTCCAACAATCTGTATCACACAGTGGCCAAAAAAACACCAGGGACCATCAGGAGGTCCAGCAGTGGGGCCAGGACATTAGAAGCCATCCCGCTTCAGCCAGGCCGCTCTCCCGCCACGCCCCCCCCTGCACCTCCCCCTCTGCCACCCGATGCAGAGAGTTCCTCTCGAGCAGGCTGAGCCACGAGGGGGGGTATGGAAAAGAGGAGGGGGCTGTGTTATTTGTTTTTAAACGAAGTGTGCGCATGCGCCGTTGGGTGCTTGTGCGCATCCTGTGGAGACTTGAAAACAAAAAACCTTTTAGCGACGGGACATGGGCGGGCGCCGGATGCCACGACCTACCACCGGAAAGGCGATCAGGTGCCCGCCCTTTGCCCCGCGGTTTCCGGAAACTAGTACCTTGGAGGTACTAGTTTTTTACCCCGCATCTTCGGCGGGAAGCCTCGGGTTCGCCATGGGAGCTCTACGCTTCCCAGATGTGGTGCTGTGATTGCGCCCGGAAAAATCCGCCTATCTTCCATCTCGGTAGTGTGGTAGTGTGGCTAATGCTCCATGTGACCGCAGCCTAAGTTTGTTTTCTAGGTGTTTAGAACTTCTGACAGTAAAATGGTTTGATTAAAGGGCTCTGAAGGAAATAGTCTAGTTTATAATAGGTTTCCTCCCAGAACTTCTGAATTCTCTAGGTAAAAAGATCCTTTTCTAAAGTATTAGTCTGTTGGTAAACAGATGATTAAATTGAGAATTTGCTAGGACCAGCCTACTAAGAGCTTTGGCCAATACAGCTCAGTTAAACCTTTTAACAAAAATGATAAACACTGTGCAATGAAGATAGATTCAAATGGGTAGCCATGTCGGTCTGAAGCAACAGAACAAAGTTTGAGTCCAGTGGTACCTTTAAGATGAACAAAGTTTAATTCTGATATCTGCTGTCTGATAAAGTGTGATGGCTCGTTAAAGTTATACCCAGAATTAAACTTAATTGGTCTTAAAGGTGCCACTGGACACAAACTTTGTCCCATTGTACAATGAGTACATTATGATTTGCATCCTATGAAATACAAGTGCAAGGGCCGCTGTAGCATTTGGTTCTCAAGGCTCTCCCGATCCCCTGCACTTCCTTTCCAGTACTCAGGAGGCTGTGGGGGAGCGCGTGTGTGGGCAAAGTGCTGTCAAATCATGGCCTACTTATGGTGACCCTGTGGGGTTTTCAAGGCAAGAGACAAACAGAGGTGGTTTGCCATTGCCTCCCTCTGTGTAGCAACCCTGGACTTCCTTGGTGGCCTCCCATCCAAGTACTGACCAGGGTCTGACCCAGTTTAGCTTCTAGGGTTGCCAGCCTCTAAACTGTGACTGGAGATCTCCTGGGAATCAGGCTCTTTTTGTTGCAGGTACTCATTTGCATATTAAGCGACACACCCCTAATGTAGCCAATCCTCCAAGAGCTTACAGTAGCTCCTGTAAGAAGAGCTCTGTAAGCTCGTGGAGGATTGGCTACATTAGGGGGTGTGGCCTAATATGCAAAGGAGTTCCTGCTACAAAAAGAGCCCTGCCTGGGATTATAACTCATCTCCAGGCAACAGAGATCAGTTCACCTGAAGAAATGGCCGCTTTGGAAGGTGGACTCTATGGCATTATACCCCACTGAAGTCCCTCCCCTCCCCAAACCCCACCCTTCTGAGGTTCCACCCCCAAAATCTCCAACTATTTCGCAACCTGGAGCTGGCAACCCTATTCGCTTCTGAGATCTGGCCAGCCTGGACCATCCAGATCAAGGCGTGGGGTAAGGTTGCCAAGTCTGAGTTGGTAAATACCTGAAGATCTGGGGAGCGGAGTGGGGTTTGGGGAGGGGAAGAACCACGGCAGGGTATAAAGCCATAGCGTCCACCCTCCAAAGCAGCCATTTTCTCCAGGGGGACTGATCTCTGTTGTGTGGAGGTCAGCTGTGATTCCGGGAGAGATTCATGCCCCACCCGGAAGTTGGCAACCCTAGTGTGGGGAAAGGGGAGTTTAGGAGAGACGGTAACAACTGTCCACAAACACCTTCTGCTTGTGTTTTCCAGGATCCTGACTTATTGTAGTTCACCCTTTTCTACCACTGAAAACAGTATTCCCCCTGTAAACCCATAACGCTGTTAATCCATCGGTGGTCACAGGTGTCATTACTTTGGCTTAAAGTTTTAAAGCTTTATATATTTTAAAGAAAGGGCTCAAATTGTAATTGTGTAAAACAAGCTGAAACCAATTTTGAGTCCCACTGATTGCAGTCTTTTACAACGAACAATTAACTTTGGGAACACTAGAAGGAATCTGCGATAGAGTTCTGCATGATACTATGGTTTTATTATATGAACAAGTGGTGAAGATCAGGAGTAGGTGGTAAAGAGAGAGAGATGCTTTGCGTGCGCATCCGCGGCCAGCTCCCAGACCGAGCAAACGCTCCCCCACCGGTGAGTAAATAAGATTTGGCAACCCTATGCAGTTGTCATTACTTTGGCGTAAAGTTTTAAAGCTTTATATGTTTTAAAGAAAGGGCTCAAATTATAATTGTGCAGAACAAACTGAAACCAATTTTGAGTCCCACTGATTGCAGTCTTTTACAACGAACAATTAACTTTGGGAACACTAGAAGGAATCTGGGATAGAGTTCTGCATGATACTATGGTTTTATTATATGAACAAGTGGTGAAGATCAGGAGTAGGTGGTAGAGAGAGAGAGAGAGAGAGAGAGAGAGAGAGAGAGAGAGAGAAGAGTTGGATTTATACCCCACCCTTCATTCGGAGTCTCAGAGTGGCTTACAGTCTCCCTTTCTTCTAACAGATACTCCATGAGGCAGATGGGGCTGAGAGAGCTCTTTTGAGGACTGATCTTGAAAGAACAGCTCTGAGAGAACTTGTGACTGATCCAAGGTCACACCAGTAGCTGCTTGTGGAGGAGTGGGGAATCAAACCCAGTTCACCCAGATCAGAGTCTGCGCTCTTAACCACTACACCAAATGAGACCATTATTGTTTTAGTGTCTTCAGATTAGGCACCATTTAGACACTTTCCTTGAAATATAACCATTTGAGGGATAAATCCCCCATTGAGGGTTTAATGGAGCATAATAGCAAAAAAGTTTGATAACCAAGCTCTATAGGCTTCTGTCATATTAGGTAATTGGAAAAGTATGCATGTAAAAAGTGAGGGGAATTGACTTTGGATAACTGGTGGTACTGTTATTTCATGCTCCATCTTTCAGGCTGCGCATTGTAGCATGGTTTTCATATAGCCCAGTTTATTGGAACTGAATTTCTGCAAGAAGAATGCACTGGAATAATCCAGCACTTTTTGGACTGAAGATGTTAGATTTGGCTCACAACAAAGTTTTTTGCAAGCCAGAACCAGTTTCATCTCTTGCAAGTTCCTATTTGCTTTTATGCCTACATTGAGCTATAAAAATATTTGTTGTATCGTTGTATATGGCGCAGGGGGTTGAGGTAAAGACATTTATTTTTTCCATTAATCCAGCTTGCAATTTTATTCCCGATGTAGCCCTAAAGAGGAGTAGTTGTATACTCTGCTTTTCCCTACCTTAAGGAGTCTCAAAGCAGCTTACAATTGCCTTCCCTTCCTCTCCCCACAACAAGCACCTCATTAGGTAGGTGGGGCTGAGAGAATTCTGAGAGAACTGTGACTGGCCCAAGGTCACCCGGTAGGCTTCATGTGAAAAAGAGGAAGAAGAGTTGGTTTTTATCCCAGTTTTCTCAACCCTAAGGAGTCTCAAAGCAGCTTACAATCATCTTCTCTTTCTACAGCAGCTAGAATATTAATAGCAAAACGCTGGAAAACGAAAGGTGTACCATCTATAAAGGAACTTAAATATAAAATCTTGGAAGTAGCAGAAATGGATAAGTTAAATGTAGACTTTCAAAATAAATCTCAAGACTGCTTCTGGGATAGATGGAAAATAATTTTTGACTGGCTAAAGATGAAAAAGACAGAATAGAATTGAAACTAGACCTGTTAAAAAATGAAAGACAATGTAATAGAAGGTAGATGAATGTGTATAAGACTGGATGAAGATGAGACTGAATTAAAATTGGACTAATTAAGGATAGTTCAAGGCAGAAAACGTTAAAGATAAGAGAGGAATGCTATGTTATGTCATGGAATGTTTGAGAATGGAAGGATTATATGATGTTATGTTAAAAAATGAAAATAAACTGTTAAAAAAAATCATCTTCTCTTTCTCTCCCCACAACAAGCACCTTGTGAGGTAGGCGGGCCTTAAGTAGTTCTGAAAGAACTATGACAGGCCCAAGTTACCCACCAGGCTTCATGTGGAGGAGTGGTGAATCAGCCTTGATTCTCCAGATTAGAGTCCACTGGTCTTAACCACTACACCACGGCGGCCCTCATGGGTTATATTAGCCTCTTGAAGTGGCTGCATCGTACCTTAGATTCAGCACACTGCTGGCTGGAAGAGGTAATTTAAGCTAAAACCACAAGCCCCAAAACCCAAAGCCCACTTGGTCCTGGAAAGCAAGTAATCCCGGAGAGCTTGGGTTGCCAATTCCAGGCTGGGAAATTTCTGGATGTTGGGGGTGGGAGTGTAGGGTTTGGGAAACAGAGGGACCTCAGTGGGGTATAATGCCATACAGTCCACTCTCTAAAGCAGCCATTTTATCCAAAGGAACTGATCCCTGTAGTCTGGTGATCAGCTGTTATTCTGGGAGATCTCCAGACCTCGCCTGGAGGTTGGCAACCCTAATTCTTGGTTTGTGGGCTGATGAAGCTCCCAGATCTGCTCCGCTCCCTCACTGTGGACGAATGCGCTGCTAGAAGGAGAAGAAGAGATTGGATTTATACCCCGCCCTTCACTACCCAAAGGTGTCTCAGAGCGGCTTACAAACTCCTTTCCCTTCCCCTCCCCACAACAGACACCCTGTGAGGTGGGTGGGGCTGAGAGAGCTCTTGTCAGAAACTGCTCTTTTCAAGGACAGCTGTGCCAGAGCTTGTGACTGACCCAAGGTCACATCAGCAGGTGCAAGTGGAGGAATGGGGAATCAAACCCGGTTCTCCCAGATTAGAGTCCAGCCAGGTGCAAGTGGAGGAGTGGGGAATCAAACCCGGTTCTCCCAGATTAGAGTCTGCGCACTTAACCACTACACCAAACTGGCTATAGGGCAGGTGTGTTGCCTGCCTGTTGACTCACCAAGCACTTGGACTTGTCCAGCTGACAGACCATTTTTCTTTTGTTTCAGCTGGTTTTGTTTCAGGCAGTGTTTTTTCCTCAGCACCTCATCCTTCCCTTCAATAATATATTGGTTGTATATTTAATTAACGTATACCTAGATCTCTAATATACCAGGGGGAATCCCATTCCACTATACAGTTTCTCTTCCAGTGATAGATTTTCTTGATTTTTGTCTTCCTTAAAGATGAAAACTGACAGAAACCAATCAACAAAGAGTCTGAAAATAATAAATATTTGATCTCCCTGGTGAGTGTCAGTCTTTCGGATGGCTTATGTTCTGCGTGCAAGAAGAATTCCCCACTCTATTTCCTCTTTTCCTCTTCCCAGCAGCCCCCATATCCTCTACCCCATATCGTCTATTATGAAGCCTTGCTGTCTTCAGGGGAAAGAACAGAACTGGATTTTTCTAAATGTTACAGTCTTAGGATTTAAATAATGGGAGCGGGATGGTGTGAGCATTCATGTTGTATTTCATTGCCATTGTAGCTAAATCAGCACACGTGCGCTCTGTGAGAAACTAATTAAGGAATGTTGTCTATGAAAGAGGGAGATATACACTGAGCCCCGGGCAAGGCTTAGTCACACAAAGTTGTACGGAGGCAGTAACAGTAAAAACCATGGCTAGTTGCTCAATTAGAGAAGTCTATCATTGACTAGTCATGTTTTAAGAGAGTAAATCCGCTTACGAACATAACAGTAGTTCTGAAGGAATTTGTTTTAGACAATAACATTCTTAGGATTTAAATCATGGGAGCGGGATGGTGTGAGCATTCATGTGGTATTTCATTGCCATTGTAGCTAAATCAGCACACGTGCGCTCTGTGAGAAACTAATTAAGGAATGTTGTCTATGAAAGAGGGAGATATACACCGAGCCCCGGGCAAAGCTTAGCCAACAAAGATGTACGGAGGCATTAACAGTAAAAAACCATGGTTAGTTGCTCAATTAGAGAAGTCTATCATTGACTAGTCATGTTTTAAGAGAGTAAATCCGCTTACGAACATAACAGTAGTTCTGAAGGAATTTGTTTTAGACAATACACGTTTCTCAACAGGTACCATCTTAGACAAGGGATTCCTGTCTGTGAAAGAAGAGGAGAGGTGCATCTACTATTGCTTTACTTGCTTTAAAAATACTGCACGGCTCTTTGTTTTTGTTTTTTTTAGAAATCTGCTGCTTGGTTGATCATGGCCACTTTTTAAAATCTGAAGCGTGTTAAAGAGCATAAACTGACCGAAACAGTAGAGGTTGAAAACCATTTAAAAAAAAAAAAGCAGGATATCTGCAAGGATTTGTGGGGGTGCACTTAATTCCCTTCATCCTCACTAGGGTTGCCAATCTCCAGGTGGTACCTGGTGATCTCCCGCTATTACAACTGATCTCCAGGTGGCTGAAGAAAGTGGCTACTTTGTTACACCGATTGCCTGGGTCTGATCACAGACGTGCAGGGCCATCAATGTGTACAAGGGTACTTCA
>NW_015172825.1:8155-8807 GCF_001447785.1 Gekko japonicus
ATCTGGAGAACCGGGTTTGATTCCCCACTCCTCCATATGAAGCCAGCTGGGTGACCTTAGGCCAGTCACAGTTCTCTCAAAGCTCTCTCAGCCCCACCTACCTCACAGGGTGTCTGTTGTGGGGAGAGGAAGGGATGGCAATTGTAAGCCACTCTGAGACTCCTTCAGGAGAGAAAGAAGCAGGAAAAGGATAGATGACCGGTGTGTGTGTGTGGCTGGCAGGATAAGGAAAAGAGGAAATAGAGTGAGGAGATTTTACGCGTGGAGCCTGGGGGTGCTGGTGCTTGGGGAAGAAGGAGAAGAAGCACCACCACCCCCAGGCTCCACGCGTAAAATCTCCTTTCTCTCCTTCCCACTCTCCAACCAACCTTTATTTTATCTACACCCTCAGTCTTCAGCTTCTTTATTCATTTATATCATTTATACAACACTTTCCTCCCCAATGGGGAACCAAAGCAGCGTCCCTCATTCTCTCCTCCATTTTACCTTCACCACAACCCAGTGAGGCAGATTAGGCTGAGAGAGAGTGACTGGCCCAAGGGTCTTGAAAACACTTGGGGGGGGGGAGAGCTCTGCACCACAAGCCCACCGTGGATCAAGGCCACACAGCATTTTAAAACCAATGTAAAATGGTGATAATGAATTGCTGCTG
>NW_015172826.1:0-8271 GCF_001447785.1 Gekko japonicus
TGGGAAATATCTGGAGATTTGAGGGGTGGGCCCTGAGAAGGGAGGAGTTTGGGAAGAGGACGGATTTCAGTGGGGTATATTGCCCTAGAGCCCACCATCCGAAGCAGCCGTCGTCTCTAGGGGAATTGATATCTGTAGTCTGGAGACGAGTTTTAACCCCAGCAGATCTGCAGCCACCAGCTGGATGTTGGCAGCCCTTCCTTTGGACAATTGCATACTCTCCGCTTAATTACCTCTCAGGGCCGTTGTGAAGACAAACTGGAGGAGAGAACGATGTTGGCTGCGGAGGTTCCAAACTGGGGAGGAAGGAGAGGGGGACGAAGAAGTCAATAAATGTATCAATGAAATTTCCGTGTGGTTTCGTAGCTGCTGCAGTGCCTGAATCGACGAGGCATCTTAGCGTTCATGCGCAAGCAAGAATGTGGCACTGCGGCATTCACACACATGCACAGACGTTGGTTAGCATTCAAGGCACAAACTCTCAAGGTTTTGTCCACGGTAGGAAACTCGGCGCTGAAGAACACAAATTAAAGCAATTCACATCATTCCGAACACACATACGGGAAACAAACATTCGCCCTCTCCCTGCGTTATGGCGAACACACTTACATCTTGCCTGTACATCTGTCTATAAGAAAAAGCCAACACATGCTCACTTAATGAATGAAACCAGAGACCTGGATAACTGTGGTGTTTGTATCACATGTTCAGCGGTGCGTGCTCTGGCTGTAACGTGAGAATTGCTCAATGCACATACAACAAACAAACAAGCAGACGCTGTACACAAATCATATGCGCATGCGCTGTAACTTGTGAACAGGGCTATACATTGGGTTGCCAGCCTCACTGGTGGTGGCTGGAGATCTCCTGGGACTACAACTGAGCTCCAGGTGAGAGAGATCAGCTCCCCTGGAGAAAATGGCTGCTCTGGAAGGAGGACTCTATGGCACTATAACCTGCGGAGGTCCTTCCCCTCCCTAAACCCCGCCCCCCACAGGCTCCACCCCCCAAATCTCCATGAATTTCCCAACCTGGAGCTGCCAACCCTAGCTATAATATCAGGCTATCAAGATCAGTCTTGTCTACTCGGACTGGCAGCCGCTCTCCAGGGTCTCTAGGAGAGCCAGTTTGGTGTAGCGGTTAAGTGCGCAGACTCTAATCTGGGAGAACCGGGTGTGATTCCCCCACTCCTCCACTTGCACCTGCTGGATGACCTCGGGCAAGCCGCAGTTCTGGCACAGCTGTTCTTGAGAAAGAGCAGTTTCTCTCAGAGCTCTCTCAGCCCCACCTACCTCACAGGCAGTGTTCCCTCTAAGCTGAGTTAGCGTGAGCTAGCTCACAGTTTTTTAGCCCCTGGCTCACACATTTTTGTCTTAGCTCAGGAAGGATGGCTCCAGAGCAGACTAATTGATGCAGCAGCCAAATGGCTCACTCACAACTTTAATGCCAGGAGCTCACAAAGTAGGATTGTTGCTCACAAGACTCCACAGCTTAGAGGGAACATTGCTCACAGGGTGTCTGTTGTGGGGAGGGGAAGGGAAAGGAGTTTGTAAGCCGCTCTGAGACTCCTTCGGGTAGTGAAGGATAGGGGTATAAATCCAATCTCTTCATCTTCTTCTTCTCAAGATGAGGCCTTTCATCTCACCCCCTACCTGATCCCTTACCTAGAGAGACCAGGGATAAATTCTGGGACCTTCTGCATGCCAAGTAGATGCTCTACGGTTCCTCCTCCCTTCCTTCCTTTTGAGAAGAGGTTGGATTTACACCTCATCCTTCACCACCCGAAGGAGTCTCAGAGCGGCTATCCCTTCCCCTCCCCACAACCGACACCCTGGGAGGCAGGTGGGCCTGAGAGAGTTCTTTCAGGGACTGCTCTTGAGAGAACAGCTCCGAGAAAACTTGTGGCTGACCCAAGGTCACACCAGCAGCTGCATGTGGAGGGGTGAGGAATCAAACCCGGTTCTCCCAGATTAGAGTCCACGCTCCTAACTGCTACACCAAACTGGTGTGGCTTCTTCGATATCAACAGGAAGGGGACCAGAAAATGGGGACCATCATTGCTAAACGGGGGAAGAGCAAAAACTGAAGGTGGGGGAAAGGGTTCAGATGATTTTATTTTTTGTTTTATTTATTTTGCGACTTGTATCCCACCCTACACATAGTGTCTCATTTCTTTGTTTGCACGTAATTCAGTTTGAAAGCAAGAAATTGCAAGTAGATAAATAAGTACCACTTTGGTGGGAAAGCAACAACGTTCTGTGCACCTCGGCATCTAGTCATGCCGGCCACAGGACCACGGAAACGTCTTCGGACAGCGCTGGCTCTTCGGCTTGGAAACGGAGACGAGCACCGCAACCCTAGAGTCGTATTCGACTGGCTTTCGAGGAAGGGAAACCTTTACCTTTCCTTAATTCAGTGCCCGCTCTGTGCAGTTCCAAATAATCAGGCAATCGGGTTGGCACCTTAAATACTAAAAAAGCTTTCACGCTATGCATAAGCTTTTGTGCACTAGTGGCAAGCAGGGGGTCATCACTAGGCAGTTATTTACTCTGGATGTTATGGGGGGGGAGAGAAATTCAAACAGCAGGTAACATCTCAGTGCTTCAATCAATGGTACCTGAAATGCTCCGGGGGAGCAAATCTTGTCTGGAGTTCACAGCCAGGGGCAGCCCGATGTAATCCCGGCGCTCAGCTACAAAGAGGTCACTTTTTTCAAATGTGCATGCATAAAACATTCTTATGAAGTCTAGGTTTTTTTTTTAAAGGCCACATTCCATTTTCTTGGCTTCGGGAGTGGTTTGGAAGTGTCAGGAAGCAGATTCGCCGCGACTGTGGGTCAGGGCTTTTTCGGCACCCCTCGAAAACACTTTGGAAATAAGCTCGAGGCGGGGTGGTGGTGTTGGTGGGCAGTGTTCCCTCTAAGCTGAGTCAGTGTGAGCTAGCTCACCGTTTTTTAGCCTCCGGCTCACACATTTCTGTCTTAGCTCGGGAAGGAGGGCTCCAGAGCAAACTGATTCATGCAGCAGCCAAATCACTTGCTCATAACTTTAATGCCGGTAGCTCACAGAGTTGAATTTTTGCTCACAAAACCCCACAGCTTAGAGGGAACATTGGTGGTGGGGGTCCCAGTTTGGAGAACGGAGGGGAGGTGCACGGCTCTCCAGGAGCCCCAATTTCTGACCTGCAAATCTCCCCCATTAAGAAGAAGAGAAGAGGAGATTGGATTTATACCCCGCCCTTCACTACCCAAAGGTGTCTCAGAGCGGCTTACAAACTCCTTTCCCTTCCCCTCCCCACAACATCGCAAAAAGCCCTTGCGTTCTGGGCTTCTCTGCCCCAATTGTGATGTTTTTGTTGGGTTTTTTCCTGTTTCTTATGAAGGGCAGGGAAGCATAAATGCTCCCTCTAAGCTGTGGAGTCTCGTGAGCAGAAATTCTACCTCGTGAGCTCCTGGCATGAAAGCTGTGAGTGAGCGATTGGGCTCCTGCATCAATGAGTTTGCTCTGGAGCCCTCCTTCCATCCTGAGCGAAGACAAAAACGCCTGAGCCGGAGGCTTTAAAACAGTGTGCTAGCTCACACTCACTCAGCTTAGAGGGAACGCTGATAAGGACGCAACCAGGATTGTAGTGTCAGGGCTATTTTGGGGCAGGAACGCACAGGAACGGAGTTCCTGCTGGCTCCCAAATTGGCCACACCCAGCAGGAACTCATTAGCATAATAGGCCACACCCAACAGCAGGAACTCATTCGGATTGGCTACATTAGGGGTGTGTGGCCTAACATGCAAAGGAGTTCCTGCTACAAAAAAAGCCCGGGGTTTTGACCACAAACAAGGTAAACAGAATAAGAAGGGAAAGGTGGGTGTGGCTGGATGACCACACTTCTGGTAACATGCGGGTGTGGCCTAATGTGCTAATGAGCGGTGCTGTCAGGGTGTGGCCTAATATGCTAATGAGTTTCTGCTGCTGGGTGTGGCCTATTATGCTAATGGGTTCCTGCTGGGCTTTTTCTACAAAAAGAGCCCTGTGTAGTGTTACTGTCGAGATGCGCTCGGTGAGATGTGCGACTCTGGCTACTTCGTGTCCCCCAGTGCTGATAGTCATATGGGGTTGCCAACTTTGGGTTGGGAAATACCTGGCGATGTTAGGGGTGGGGTCTGAAGGGGGGTTTCCGAAGGGGAGGGGCTTCAGCAGGGTCTAACGCCATAGGCATAGAGTGTGCCCTCCAAAATGGAATTGATCTTTTTAATGTGGGGATCAGCTGTAATAGTGGGAGATCTCCAGGCGCCACCTGGAGGTTGGCAGCAATGCTCCCTCTAAGCTGTGGAGCCTGGTGAGCAACAATTCTACTCTGTGAGCTCCTGGCATTGCAGTTGTGAGCGAGCCATTTGGCCACTGCATCAATTAGTTTGGTCTGGATACATCCTTTTTCCTGAGCTGAGACAAAAACGTGTGGGCCGGAGGCTAAAAAAAGTGTGAGCTGGCTCACACTAACTCGGCTTAGAGGGAACACTGGCTGGCAACTCTATAAAATCAGTTCGATTTGGTCAGCGACCTATCGATTAAGAACAAGGGTGTCTCTAAATCAGAAAAAACATATTTTTAATGCAAGAATGTGTTAAGAAGAAGAGAAAAAGAGATTGGATTTACACCCCACCCTTCAGTACGTGAAGGAGTCTCAGAGTGGCTTACAAACCCCTTCCACTTCCCCTCCCCACAACGGACACCCTGTGAGGTAGGTGGGGTGGAGGGAGCTCTCTCAGGAACTGCCAGTGAGAGAACAGCTCTGACAGAACTTGTGACTGACCCAAGGTCACACCAGCAGCTGCCTGTGGAGGAGTGGAGAATCAAACCCATTTCTCCCAGATTAGAGTCCACGCTCCTAACCACTACACCAAGCTGCAGGCAGCACCCTTCAAGAGGCCTCCCTCGTTCTTTGTCCCACTCTTGAGAGAACATAAACATGAACACGGGTGATGCAAAACTGTTTGCAGTGGCAACGTTCCAGCTTTAGACTTCTCCCTCTGGTGAAAGACTGCTGAGATTTTGAGCAAAGGTAAAAGAGGGCTGTGGTGGCTCAGAGGTTAAGACGCTGAACTGCAGACTGGAAGGTCGGTAGTTCGGCAGTTCGGGACCTGAGTGCCGCGTGATGGAGTGAGCTCCCGTCTCTGGTCCCAGCTCCTGCCAATCTAGCAGTTCGAAAGCAAGAAATTGCAAGTAGATAAATAGATACCGCTTCGGTGGGAAGGGAACAGTGTTCCGTGCGCCTCGGCGTCTAGTCATGCCGGCCACATGACCACGGAAACGTCTTTGGACAGCGTTGGCTCTTCAGCTTGGAAACAGAAATGAGCACCGCATCCCTAGAGTCGGATTCGACTGGCTTTCAAGCAAGGGAAACCTTTACCTTTAAAAGAGCTTAGATAAGGCTAGCAAAATAACAGGAGAAAGAGGGTGTGTCTCCGCAAGCCCCAATCCACCAGGAATGTCACTTGTGCACAATGCTCCCTCTAAGCTGTGGAGCCTTGTGAGCAAAAAATTCTACTTTGTGAGCTGCTGGCATTAAAGTTGTGAGCGAGCGATTTGGCTACTGCATAAATCAGTTTGCTCTGGAGCCACCCTTCCTGAGCGAAGGCAAAAATGTGTGAGCCGGAGGCTAAGAACGGTGAGCTGGCTCACACTAACTCAGCTTAGAGGCAGCACTGCTTGTGCGAGCTTCATTTAAATGACGGGGAGCTGTTAATTGTATTGTTGTGTCCAAATGCTTCAGAGGTCTCCCGGACAGCTCAGCACCCACAGCGACCTTCCCATGGCTGGGCTGGTGAGCGATTCCAACATTTGTGAGAGTCAGGCTGCATCCGGAAGGAACGTGAGAAAAAATCTGGATTTTTCCCTTCCACAACATGCTTTTCCATTCCACGTGGAGCTGTTTACAAACTATATCATCTCTTCTGTATATGAACCGCAAGTGTATGTAGCCTTGACAAGATATCGTGTATATATTCGTCCCCAATGTGAATGGGGATTCAGATTATATTTTCGGGAATTAAAAAACGAATCGGATTCCGTTTTGGAAACTCTGTCGCGGATCGTGTCTTGGTTTAAAGTCAGGGAGAGCTCCTCTGACAAATTAGAGGAAAGAGATTGTCAGAAAAACAGGGAAACTGCCCTGGAGATCCCAGCTGGAACAGCTGGATTTGTTATCCCAAATTTGGGGGGGGGGGAGGTTGTGTCTTAGCTTGGCCTCAGTGAACTAGGGGTGCCATCTTGGATTTCAAGGTGGGCGGGGCCGAGGGATGCAGTCATAGTGGAACACGATAGCCACTTTCTCTCTCTCTCTCTCTCGACCTAACCTACGTCGTAGGGTCGTTGTGAGGATGAAATGAAAGAACCGAGAACTGTGGCTCAGCCCTGAAGCCCGAGATAACGGCTCTCTCTTAACATGGCCTACCTTGCAGGGCCGTGATGCAGGATGAAGTGCCTAACCAGGGGTACCCTCCTGAATTCTCTGAAGGAAGAAGGGAATAGAACTGACTGATCGGTTGCAATACTGATTCCGTGGCAGAGCATGGATTTATTTTTTTTACGTGTTGGGCCACAAAAATGCCTGTCGGCAAAGCGACCTTGATTTCTTTATTACCGCAGGGCACCCATGTTCTTTCCCCACTTCTCTATCTAGCCCTTCGTATCAGTTCAGATGACTACCGGAGACTGTCTTCACCTGTATTTGAACAGTCTGGGCCACACTGCTTGTACAAATACCAGCCTGACATTTATATATTGCAGGACGGCTTAAGCTGTTGTCCCCAAAGAAAGTGCAGAAAAGACTGATGTGATTTCACTGAAACTCTAGCTAGAGGAGCTGGGAAACAGACTGACACATTTTTCTTTGCCACATCAGAGGAAGAGGAGAAGGGTGGGAAAGGGTTATGTTATGAGTGCAATCCTAAAGCCAGCCTGCGAACCCCATAGGAGAGCAACTTAAGTCTGCATAATTTGGCAGTGTTGTGCGCATTAGTGCTTAGAATGGTACTACTGGTAAAGCATTATAATATAATGTGGGAGTTGGAGTGGCACTCACCGGGGATTGTATTTCTCACTCACTGCCGTTTCGACCACAAAAATCCCCATTTCGATTTTGCTTCTCCCCCGTGCAAATCGAAGCTGCGATGCTTTATTTTCACCCCGGTTTTGTTCCCTCGCACTGGATTCTCTCCACGAAACGTGCACACTTTGCAGTGTTGCTTGTGCGTCAGGTGCAGTGCCGTGGTCAGAGTGTCAGACCACAGTCTGGGAGGCCCGGGTTCCAATTCCCCGCTGTGCCATGGATGCTTCCTTGAGACGGTCACACGCTTTCAAGACTAACCTCCCTCACAGGGTTGTCGTGAGGACACCGGCAGAAGGAAAGAATGTCGTAAGCCATTTTGGGTCCCCGGTGGGGGAGGAAAGCGGGGTATAAATGAAGCAAGTAAACAAATCTATTCGGCGGTGTTACGCCGAAAATGTCTTGCAGGGTACAAGTGTGCGGATTAAGTCCCGCTTCTGAGTCATGGTGGCCTTATGAATTAACGACGTCTAAAATGTCATATCGTTAACGGCCCCGCTCAGATCTTGCAAACAGTGGGGGGTGGCTTTGTGTGCACGGCGCGCACATAAAATATGGTGTCGACTGCAAATTTTTAAAAAATGGTATGCGCACCCAGAGCAAATGGATCGACAAGGTCGGCAGTGAAAGTTGGAAAACTGAAACGGCGGCCAGAAACATATAATTTTTTTTTTTTAGAGGAAGGAAGGAAGGAAGGAAAAGAAAAGGAGGAAGAGGAGATTGAATTTATACCCCGCCCTTCACTACCCAAAGGAGTCTCAGAGCGGTTTACAATCCCTTCCCCTTCCCCTCCCCACAACAGACACCCTGTGAGGCGGGTGGGGCTGAGAGAGCTCTCCCGAGAACTGCCCTTGAGAGGACAGCTCTGAGAGAACTTGTGACAGACCCAAGGTCACATCAGCAGCTGCATGTGGAGGAGTGGGGAATCGAGCCCGGTTCTCCCGGATGGGAGTCCATGCTCCTAACCACTACACCATGACACCAAATCAGGGAAATTTGCACACATCGAGATCCTGTGTTGCCAAAGCGGCCCACTGCTCCGGAATTCGTTGCCAACGCTCTGATTCCCCAGCATGCTCACAGAGGAAGAAGTCCTACGGGGCTCAGAGAGCTTTATTTCCAAGGAAGCTTGGGCTCAGGTCAAGTAACTGAGCTGAGATACGACCTGTT
>NW_015172826.1:8324-9296 GCF_001447785.1 Gekko japonicus
TAGTTGGTAGGGGGTCGGCCATCTTCTCCCCCTGCTCTGTTTGGTCAAAAACATGACCACAGACCTCCCAAATAGACCTGCCAACTTCCAGGCGGTGGCTGGCGATCGCCCACTGTTACAACTGATCTCCAGGAGACAGATCAGTTCCCCTGGAGAAAATGGTTGCTTTGGAAGGCAGGGCCTGTGGCATTCTGCCCCACTGAAGTCCCTCCCCAAAACCCACCCTCCTCAGGCTCCGCCCCCTCAAAAAATCTCCAGGTATTTCCCAGCCCAGAGATGGCAAGCAACCCTCTTCTCGAAAGCGCATTGAATGGTCCCAGCCGACCCTGTCACGTGGCCAGTTCTGCCAATGAAACTGCTCGGATAACCAAAGCGAGATCACGGGATAAGTGAGCACAAAATAGTCCATGGCAACCGCGATATCTTTACGAAGGGAATATCACTTACGTATAGATTTTTTTTTTAAGATTGATATTAATACAAATGGAGCTGCGGTGGCTCAGGTGGTTAAGATGCTGAACTGCAGGCTGTGGAAGGTCAGTAGTTCAGCAGTTCGAGACCCAGGTGTGGCGCATGACGGAGTGAGCTCCCGTCTCTAGTTCCAGCTCCTGCCAACCTAGCCGTTCGAAAGCAAGAAATGGCAAGTAGATAAATAGGGACCACTTCAGTGGGAAGGGAACAGCGTTACGTGCGCCTCGGTGTTTAGTCATGCCGGCCACATGACCACGGAAACGTCTTCGGACAGCGCTGGCTCTTCGGCTTTGAAACGGAGATGAGCACCGCCACCCTAGAGTCAGACTCGGAGTCGACTGGCTTTTGAGCAAGGGAAACCTTTACCTTTACCAGGCACCTTTAAGACCAACAAAGTTTTTTTTTTTCAAGGTATGAGCTTTCATGTGCTTGCACACTTTTTCAAACACTGGAGACAAGTTGCTTCAAAACCATCGGGGCCTGAATTGCAAGTCCGTGTGA
>NW_015172827.1:0-7209 GCF_001447785.1 Gekko japonicus
GCAGCACCCGCCTTGAGTTCAGTCCCTGCTAGAAAGGCTGACTGCAAGGAACGTAAAACGAGTGCAATAAATTTGGCTTAATAAATGTGACTCTTTCAATAATATTTATCATTATCAGACACAGCACTTTAAACTGTCATTGTAAGATTATTTTCTTTCCTAACAGGATTCCTGTTTTGGTCCCATATATCTATTTGTGTGTTGTCTTTTGATTGTAAGTAAAGGTAAAGGTTCCCTTGCTCGAAAGCCAGTCGAATCCGACTCGAGGGTGGCGGTGCTCATCTCCGTTTCAAAGCCGAAGAGCCAGCACTGTCCGAAGACGTTTCCGTGGTCATGTGGCCAGCATGACTAAACACCAAGGCGCACGGAACGCTGTTACCTTCCCACTCGAGTGGTACCTATTTACAGGCCCGTAGCCAGGATTTTGTAATTCAGGTGGCCTTTAAATAAGTCAGGGGGCACTGATGTGGCAAAATAAAAATAGAAATTTTAAAAGTCGCATATGCAGGGTTTGCGCGCTGATGGGGAAGCAAGGCCACGCTTGGGGAAGGGGCAGTGGTGGGGAGTCTTCCAGGGGTCCCAGAGAGTTGGGAGTCCTCTGGGTGGTCCAGAGAGCCGGGGGGCCTGGATGGAAGTCAGGGGGGCCAGGCCCCGAAATGCCTGGCTGTAGCTACAGGCCTGCCTATTTATCTACTTGCAATTCCTTCCTTTCGAACTGCTAGGTTGGCAGGAGCTGGAACTAGAGATGGGAGCTCAGTCTGTCATGCGGCGCACTCGGGTCTCGAACTGCTGAACTACTGACCTTCCACAGTCTGCAGTTCAGCAGCATCTTAACCACTTGAGCCAGCGCAGCTCCCCTTTTGATTGCAATAGGAGGCACTTTGTACCTTAGAATCATAGAGTTCGAAGGGTCCTCCACAGCCAGCAACAGAGGCTTCCCTGTCATGAAAAACCTTCGCCGGCCGTTTCCACATTCCTGGCGCCCCCTCAAAAAGAGAAAGGATAGTTTTCTCCAAGTCCATTGGCAACCCTAAGAGATCCCTGGAAGGGCATGGCGGTGTCTCTGTGTGTGTGTGTGTGTGGTGCAGGGCTCCACCAATCTCTATCACAGTAGAAGCTACTTTTCTTCCCGGGGCTAATTCCCCATTGGCTCAATGCCAGGTATCCCCCAGGTCTAAGAAATAGCAATTCTAGGCAAACAAGTGAACCCCATAATGACTGGATTGTCAGACCTTGTAAATACATACATTTCCAACACCGACCTCCCCAACCGGACCAGCAGGTGCCATCTCCCTGTATTCTTTCCCGGAGCCCCCACGGCCCCTCCCTGGCTACCTGGGTTCAGTGTGCCCCCCCTCCTCCTCCCCTGGTTTCTGGGCTGGGCCGGAGGAGGCACCTCTTCCCCTTCTCCTGCCAGGCGGCCGCTGGAGAACAGACCCAGCAGGGCAACGTCACATTCCCACGTGGGCCCGTGGCTCTCTCCTGGGCGAGCCGGGAGCAAAGACTCCTGGTCTGGGGTTTTGCCCAGCAACCGTGGCCAGAGCGCCTCGATCTTCCCCACCGGCCCACTATTTCCCCTGGCCGCACGTGTCTCTCTGGTCGTGTGTCCAGGGGTCATTTCATAGAAAAAGAGGTGCAGGAGCTCATTAGCATAACATATTTGCATATGCCACACCCCCTGACATCACTGGAAGTGTGTCAGAAGGCAAAACCCACCGCTCAGGCTCCACTGGACTCTTTCAGATTGCTAGCTATTGGGGAGGGGGACGTGCAGATCCGTCCTCGCAGAGGAGGGAGAGCTTGTACCTGAATAAAACTTGGTCTTCAAGGTGTCTCTGGACTGTTTTGGACTGGGGGGCCCGGGGGGAGCTCTGCAGCTTACCTGGCTGCTTCTTGCTCTGACTGAGGGCTGCTGGGAGCAGGGGGTGGGGCTTGTTGCATGTGCCTGCCCCCTGGGCTCTTTACTGCCGGAGCTCCGCTCCTGCAGGAAATGACCCCTGGCAGTTTCATACATTTTCCCTTGCACTTAAAGACACTGATGATCCCTCCCACCCACCCCCAGTTACAGAGCAGAGTGAAACTGATGCCTAGCAGGGTTGCCAGACTCCAGGTGGGCCCTGGAGATCTCCCAGGATTAGAACGGACGACCAAGTACAGGGATCACTCCCCCCCCCCACAATCGGGAAAAATGCCTGTTTTGGAGGGTATTGCACTCCACTGAGATCTCCCCCCCAAGGCTCCACACACACCCATCGTCCAGGAATTTGCCATCCCGGACTCGATCGCAATATCTTTGCTAACTCCCCCCCACAAAATGACCAGCAGCTGAATACCGGTTCCAGACACTGCATTTTCTTGGACTTAAAGACACTGATCCCACCCACTCCCCCGCCTCCAAAATACTCCTTTACATGGTGCAGAAAACCCGGTGCTGAAACAGCCGCCTTCCTCCCTTCTCCCAAGATCTCAGACCTTATCCCCCCCCCCGACTTACTTGCGAGGAAACCTTCCCTGGATCCGGCTGCGAACCTTTTCCCCGCTGCTGCACGTCTGAAGCGCTTCCCCTCTTCGGCCATTCAGAAACAAGCGGACACACCAATGTCTGATGAAACTACTTTAGTAAAGGCAACATTTATTCATAAAACCTAGAGTGTTGTCTGACTTCCTGGGAAATAGCGAGCGTTCGACGCCAATCTGACCTCTGGATACACGGGATTAGAACTCACACACCGCCTTTAGAGAGGAAAAAAATGAAATTGAAAAGGTGTGGGAGAGTGGAGGAGGAAAAAATATTTCTAAAATGTATAAGGTGTTAAAATGGTATACTGAAGATGAAACTGTTAAAGAACAAATGTTAAAATGGGCTATTAATATGAATAAGGAAGTGGATATGGAAACTTGGGAATATTTGTGGAAAAACTCTATTAAGATCTCGACATGTACTAATGTTAAAGAAAATTGTTATAAGATGATGTATAGGTGGTACATGACACCTAAGAAGATTGCAAATATGAATCAAAATATGTCAAACAAATGCTGGAAATGTAAGAGGCATGAGGGCTCATTTTATCATATGTGGTGGACTTGTGAGAAAGCTGTAGACTTTTGGACAAAAGTCCACAATGAAATGCAAAAAATACTGAAATGTTCTTTTAAAAAAGCACCGGAAATTCTGCTTTTGGGACTCAAAATGGAAGAAGTCAATACGACTAAAAAAACTTTACTCTGGTACCTGATAGTGACAGCGAGAATGATTTATGCTCAGTTTTGGAAGACAGAAAAGGTACCAGAGGTTGAAGAATGGATACAAAAAGTTCTGTTCATGGCACAAATGGATAAGATTACAAAAAAACTGAATAACAAAGAAGACGATGAGTTTTTTGGAGAATGGAATGACTTTAAAATTTATCTGGAAAAGAACTGGGATGTGAAACAAAACTTAATATGTTTAGATCAATATTAAGTCAAACGATGTTATCTTTAGATTGTAATGATGAAAAACTGATATTGTTGATGATATGAAGTAATTTGGAGCAGGGGTGGAAGCATTGTGGGAAGCCATTGGAGGGAGGGGAGGAACTGGGAATGGGGTAGACAATTGATAGAATGAAATGTTTTATATGTTGTATTCCTAAGAAAATAAAATTTGTTTACCAAAAAAAAAGAACTCACGCACCGCCCACCTCTGTAAACAGAGCTGACTTGGGCTCCCGGAACACTGGGCTTTTTCTACAAAAAGAGCCCTGTCTGAAGTTGCCTTATACTGAATCAGACTGTCAGACTACAGCAGGTCTGTAGCCTGGTTACTTCTGGCTACCTGGCTGGTCTCTGTTTAGAGAGAGGGTTCTGGCTCAGTGGTAGAGCATCTGCTTGGCATGCAGATGCTCCCAGGTTCATAAGAACACAAGAGAAGCCAATGCTGGATCAGGCCAACTGCCCATCCAGTCCAACACTCTGTCACACAGTGGCCAAAAATACCAGGTGCCGTCAGGAGGTCCAGCAGGGGGGCCAGGAGACTAGGAGCCCTCCCACTGTTGCCCCCCCCACCGAAGCACCAAGAATACAGAGCATCCCTTGCCCCAGACTGAAAGTCCCTATCTATACCTTGTGGCTAATAGCCACTGATGGACATCTGCTCCATGTGCTTATCTAATTCCCCCTTGAAGCGGTCCATGCTTGTAGCTGCCACCACCTCCTGGGGCAGGGAATTCCATGTGTTAATCACTGTTTGAAGAAGTACTTCCTTTTATCTGTTCTAACCCGACTGCTCAGCAATTTCATTGAGTGCCCACGAGTTCTTGTTCAAACCCCGGCATCTCCAGTTGAATGTATCAGGTGGTAGGCGATGTGAAAGACCTCGGCCTGAGACCCTGGAGAGCTGCTGCCAGTCTGAGTTGGCAAGGCTGACCTTGATGGACCCAGGGTCTGATTCAGTATAAAGCAATTTGATGTGTCCCAATTCAAACCCCAACACACCCCCAAGCGCTCCCTGAACAAAGTCTGAATTCATTGCCACTGGAAGTAAATTTGCTTGATATTGGAGGCGTCGAGGTTCTAGTCCTCAAGCACTCCATTTTTCCCAGTACCTTACATCATTTCAGCTTATGGGGTGGAAGAATACCCCACACCATTCAACAACCAAAAGCATGTTCATTGATTTCATGCACTGCACTCCCTGCAAGTGCTCCCTCTAAGCCGTGGAGTCTTGTCAGCAAAAATTCCGCTTTGTGAGCTGCTGGCATTAAAGTTGTGAGCGAGCGATTTGGATGCAGCATCAATCAGTTTGCTCTGGAGCCCTCCTTCCCGAGCTAAGACAAGAATGTGTGAGCCGGAGGCTAAAAAACTGTGAGCTAGCTCACACTAACTCAGCTTAGAGGGAACACTGCCCCCTGCCCCCTGATACTTTAGCTGGATCCTTGACCATACCAGGCAATTCTGCATTGGCTTTTCTTTCTGTTGTTTCAGCAAACCCAGGTTGGAACAGAAATTCTGCATTGCATGCTGCTTTCACTTCCTTCGATTATCGGATTTTATGGTACCTTCTGCATAGATTTATGGCTATTCTATGGCTGTTCGGGGGTGACTTTGCAGTCAGTACAGCCTTGGCCCAGGGTATTTGAATGTGGTTTTGAGCTGCACCTTTTTCTCAGTGGTGAGAAAACGGGGTGCGAATGCTAGATGCAGAACCAGTCACAGTGAGGATTTCCTTTGGGCCCCAACCGCCACCATGAAGGGTAATTTGTGATCGAAATGAGTGTGGGTTTGTGTTAAATGTTGGATAGTGAGAGATTGACAGATGTCCACAGCAGTGTTCCCTCTACGCTGAGTTAGTGTGAGCTAGCTCACAGTTTTTTAGCCTCCAGTTCACACGTTTTTGTCTTAGCTCAGGAAGGGATGGCTCCAGAGCAGACTAATCTAGGCAGTAGCCAAATCCCTCACTCACAACTTTCATTCCAGTACCTCACAAAGTGGAATTTTTGCTCACAAGACTCCACCGCTTAGAGCAGTGGTTCTCAACCTTCCTAATGCCACGGCCCTTTAATACAGTTCCTCATGTTGTGTTGACCCCCAACGCCCTTATGGGAAATTTCGGGGGCAGAGGTGGCACCCCGCAGCCCCCACAGACTTTATGCCGATGCGAAGGTCTGGCTTGGCCCTGGAGGCCTGGCTGAGGCTGCTGGAGCAGCCTTGGCCAGAAAGAGAGGAGGAGGGAGATTTTTCCCGGAGCTTTGCGCACCTCCAGGAAGGTCTAGCTTGGCCCTTGAGCAGCCTCGGCCAGGAAGACACGGGGGGAGGAAGCCGACTTACCCTCCTGCTTCTTCCTCGTTCTAGAGCAGAATGAGGCTGGAAGCAGAGGGCGGCTGAAAGAAGGGGGTGGGGCTTGGCAATTTGACCGCCCCGCGCCCGTGCCTCTCTCACAGAGCGACGTACCAGCGCGCTCCGGCCTGATCCGAGGCCCAGGAGTGCGGGGGAGGGAGGCCATCAGCACCTATGGCGGAAGAGCCACACTCAAGGGGCCAAAGAGCCGCATGTGGCTCGCGAGCCGCAGTTTGCCGACCACCGCACTATCCTAACAAAGAGATGTTGAGAGGTGACCAAAATTGGAGGGTATTTTCTTTATATTGAATTTTACTCTGTTAAGGTGTAGTTTATTGTACATTGTGGCACAAGTTAATATTTATTTCTAGACACACAATAGCAACATCATTCAACTCCTGTGCATCTTCATTTGACACACAAAGCTAGATCCTAGGAGGCCTCACAGGAAACATGTTTTGATTTATTTTTTTAAGTGCAATGAATTTGGCTTGACAAATTTGGCTTTTAAACAATTTAGATCGTTATTAGACACAGCATCTTAAATTGTTACTGAAATATAATTTTTTTCCCTTAACAGCACTCCTGTTTTGGCCCTATACCGATCTGTGTGTTGTTTTTTTATTGTAATAGGAGCCTATTTGTACCTTACAATCATGCTGTGGCCAGGCCCCACCTGGAGTCCCGTGTCCAGTTTTGGGCACCACATTTTAGGAAGGATGTTGACAAGCTCGAGCGTGTCCGGAAGAGGGCAACCAGGAGGGTGAAAGGGTTGGAATCCAAGTCTTACGAGGAAAGGCTGAAAGAGTTGGGTATGTTTAGCCTGGGAAAGAGAAGGCTTAGAGGGGACAGGATTGCAGTCTTCAAGTATTTGAAGGGCTGCCATGTAGAAGATGGAGCAGATCTATTCTCTCTTGCTCTGGATTGCAAGACTAGATCTAATGGGTGGAAATTACAAGGGAATCATTACCGGCTAAATATCGGGAGAGACTTCCTAACTGTCAGAGTGGTTGAGCAGTGGGACAGTCTGCCTCAGGAAGTGGTGGATGCTCCTTCGCTGGACGTTTTCAAGCAGAGGCTAGACGAACATCTTTCGGATATGTTGCAGGGTTGTCTTTCGGCGGTGCTCCTGCAGAGTGCAGGGGGTTGGACTAGATGACCTGCAAGGTACTTCCAACTCTGACATTCTTTGATTTCTATGATCATAGAATCACAGAGTTGGAAGGGACCTCCAGGGTCATCTATTCCCCCCACCAGTGACCCCTCTGAAGAAGACCCAATTGGGTTGAAACACATTAGGTCATTATTGTTTTCTCTTGGCGATATGTAATTTTTTACTATATTATGAGGCTTGTGTTGGGCCGGCCCTGATATGCTTTTAATGTCTTTGTA
>NW_015172827.1:7573-7766 GCF_001447785.1 Gekko japonicus
CGCTGGGTTCTAGACGCCTCACAGTGATCAGCTCTAGTTTATTCAGTGATTTCAGCAAACTACAAGACTGAAAACCTGGCCTTTCTGTCCTGTCTATAAAGCAGGCAAAGGCCATACCCCAGCACACCTCACCACCACTAATTGGCTATTTACATTACACTATAGATCCTGGCCAGCTATTGTTCTGGTGGAA
>NW_015172828.1:0-3221 GCF_001447785.1 Gekko japonicus
TTCCATCTTACTCGATCAGGTACGAAGCTCGATCCGCTAAAAAGTTTGTTTTCTGTAAGATGTTTTTTCTTTAAAGCGCGTATGCTGGGAAAGGCCGAGAGCCTGTTAGTGTGAATTAAACTGTGGACTCATAGTTCATTGAGGACTAGGTGTGGTTAAAGCTATGGTTTTCAGAGTCACGTTTAGAGGTGCATCCGTACGTTCCTTCTCAGATAACTGTTTAGTGACCAGCCACTACTTGCTCTGTGCAAATCAGAACCAGGAAGGTATGATGGGCAGCAGCAAAACTTTAGACTGAATGAGGGTGCTTCACTGTCATGAATACTGATCCAGCACTGGTTTGG
Source organism: Gekko japonicus (assembly GCF_001447785.1). Lineage (NCBI taxonomy): Eukaryota > Metazoa > Chordata > Lepidosauria > Squamata > Gekkonidae > Gekko > Gekko japonicus. Next base: position 345 of record NW_015172828.1, read on the forward strand.
GCAGGGGGCGAGAGGATTTGCAGAGGAAAACCAATGAATGCCACTTAGGCTAAAGCACCATTCTCCTGTCCAAAGCTTCTCTACTGCCTTTTGTGCCCCCCCAGGCCAGGTTTCCACAAGAGCAGCAATGGGTAGGCTTTAAAGACAAAGCCCTGTATCCCTCTGCTCCATTAAGCCAAGTCAGAAGCCGTCCTCTAGTATATGGGACCCTCTTTCAACTGATGTGACTCTTTCTCCAAAGAAAAGCCACTTAAGCTGGAGGAAGACAAGGACGTTCCTCCTGCCCAAGGTAGGGTAGTGCCTAGAAGAAGAGATTGGATTTATACCCCGCCCTTCACTACCTGAAGGAGTCTCAGAGCGGCTTACAAACTCCTTTCCCTTCCCCTCCCCACAACAGACACCCTGTGAGGTTGTTGGGACTGAGAGAGCTCTTTTTGAGGACTGCTCCTGAGAGAACAACTCTGAAAGAACTGGTGACTGACCCAAGGTCACACCAGCAGCTGCATGTGGAGGAGTGGGGAATCAAACCCGGTTCTCCCAGATTAGAGCCTGTGCTCTTAACTATGACACCAAACTGGCTCTCCACTTTGAGAACATGAACATTCAGTCTTCCATAGTTTCCCCAAAGCACCTGGAGATTCCCTGGTGCTGAAGTATGTGTGAGAGACATTTTTAACATAAGTCCTGGTCCAGAGGACCTGTTAATGCCATCCTGTGTCTGTTTCTTTTGTTTGGGTTGACACTGTGGTGCCGAAACCGAACTGGAAAGAGCCACTGGGGATGTGTTGGCTCCTGAAAACTGACTTCCCTCTCCGCCTCACTCTCATCTTGTTCTTTTTCATCTCCTTAGGTCTTGAAGAGCTTTGAAAGCTTTCTGATCCCTCAGCTGCCCAGCTCCCCACCAGATGTTGAAGCCATGAGGATCTATCTGATTCTCCCCGAATTCCCACCATTTCAAGATTCCAAGTACTACGTGACATTAACCCTTCCCTTGGCCATGGCCATTCTGCGCCTGGACAGAAACCCCAGTAAAGTCTTAGGTAGGAGGTGTCACACGAGTGGGTGGGGTTTTCTAATTCTTTATTTCCCTGTTTAGTGCATTTTTATCCCACCCTTTCTCCAAGGAGCTCAGGGCAGTGTACACCATTCCTTTCCCCTCCTCACCTTCATTGTATCCTCACACCAACCCTGTGAAGGAGGTTAGGTGAGAGAGGTCTCCCAGTGAGCTCAGTGGCCTTGTAGGGTCTTGAGCCTGGTTCTCCCATATGTATCAGCCCTGTACTGCTACACAACACTGGCTCTCCTCCATTACTGTCTTGTGTTGCTTTGAGTCAAAAGTTGGCCACGAAAGAGCTTCGTGGGCAGGCTCGTAGCTATGGTGGGGCTTTGGAGGCTCTGCCCCCTTTCTTAAACGGCACAGCCTCAAAGAATTTCTCCTGTAAATGCTTTTTTCCAGTCATTCTTAAACGTTTTTTTAAAGGCATGCACTCCTTTAAGTAGAATGGGGTACTGTAGTTGACTAATTCCCGCACTGAGCAAGGGGTTGGAGTAGGTGATCTCTAGGATACCTTCTAGATCTATAAATTGCAAGCTGTCAACCACCTTAGATGACGTTCTCAGCTGCGAGTTAATCACTTCTGCCAGCCTAAGCAACAATTCTGATAACAAGCCGGCAGGTAAGGGTGAGGACTTCTATAGTCAAGAAAGCTAACACTTAGGCAGACAACTTTCTTGACATGGAGTTAGAAGGTCCTACTTTGTGTGGTAACGTTGGTGGCTTCCAGGGACAGGACCTTCTCTGTGGTGGCCCCCTGCTCATGTAGCACCTTGCCCCTCGACTGAGGTTTTGTTTTATTTTCCGGGCTTTGGTGAGAAGTGAATTTTTCTGCTCCTCACCCTCTGTTATTTTCTTTCCCTTTTTATTATATCTGGTGTTATTTTAATTGTGCTGTTGGTCATAAGCATGTGGTTTTTGTGATGGTTTTATGCTGTGTATTATGTTGTAGTATAAACCACTTCAGGAATGCTTATCGGGAGGTGGCATACTGATTTCCTAACCTATACATACTAAACTTTTTCAATCCGGATGGTTTCCATTAGGTGTTGGCTTTATGTTCCTCACTGCCACGCACGGGACCAGTTGATGCCCACACCTTGTTGTGTCACAGGACTACTTGAAGCAGAATTGCAAGGGTGTAACCAAAGGTGCAGGTCCATAGTCTGCAGTGGTTGACAATGTGGCTCAGGCAGGAGGTCATCCTGAAATGGTGTTCATCCCAACATGTCTCCCAAATCAGACAATTCAAGTGTTACATTTGTAGGCCAAAACTGAAGCAGCGCCTCTAAAAATAACCATACAGAGTTTGTTTTAATGGACTTGAAATGAGGAAGTCACCTCTAGAAAGAACAGCAGTAGATTGTATGTTTTTGCAGCTGCTGCTGGGGAAAATGCAATTTTTTAATTGGATGTAGTGAGCTAAGTTCTTAACTATCTCTTACTTGCATATACACTAGGACAAAGTTTGAGTCCAGTGGCACCTTTAAGACCAACAAAGTTTAATTTTGGGTATAAGCTTTCGTGTGCATGCTCACTTCTTCAGATATCTCAAGAAGTGTGCATGCACACAAAAGCTCATACCCAGAATTATACTTTGTTGGTCTTAAAGGTGCCGCTGGACTCAAACTTTGTTCTACTGCTTCAGACCAACCCAGCTACCCAGTTGCGTATACACGGCTGGCATTTTATTACCTCCTCTCTCCAGAGATTCTGACTGCAGGTTTATAAGCCTGAAACTCTAAGCATATTTACTTGGGAGTACATCCCAGTGATCTTGGTAGGATTTAGTTCTCAGTATGGAGCTGCGGTGGCTCAAGTGG
>NW_015172828.1:6301-8227 GCF_001447785.1 Gekko japonicus
TGGATTTATACCCTGCCCTTCACTCAGAGTCTCAGAGCGGCTTACAAACTCCTTTCTCTTCCCGTCCTCCCAACAGACACCCTGTGAGGTAGGTGGGGCTGAGAGAGCTCTGGGAGTACTGCTCTTGAGAGAACAGCCCTGATTGAACTCGTGACTGACCCAAAGTCACACCAGCTGGCTGCATGTGGAGGAGTGGGGAACCCGTGCTCTTAACCACTACGCCAAACTGGGAACACTGGGAGAGTCTTGGGCCAGTCGCACTCTCTCAGCATAAACCTAACCTACCTCATAGGGTTGTTGTGAGGATAAAATGGGGGAAAGGAGAACAGTCACACCAGCTGGCTGCATGTGGAGGAGTGGGGAACCCGTGCTCTTAACCACTATGCCAAACTGGGGACACTGGGAGAGTCTTGGGCCAGTTGCACTCTCTCAGCATAAACCTAACCTACCTCATAGGGTTGTTGTGAGGATAAAATGGGGGAAAGGAGAACTGCATCCACTGCCCAGGTGTCCTTGGAGGATCAAGGAGGTGGAGGAGGCTAGCGTATCTGGTAGAAGAGAATGTGCCTGTTGGCAGAAGGTGTCGGAGGAGCTCCCTGGGCCAAAGAGGCAAGATGGTCCAAGAGGCTGGGGAAGTGGAGGTGTTAGAGAAATGGGGCCTTAGGAGAAGAATGTGTCTGTGCAGAGGATGAAAAAGAAAAGAGGAGACCCTTCAAACTGCCAAGGTGAAAGTACAGGAGGGTGTAAGATATGGGAGGAAGAAACCTTTCCTCTTGGGCTCTCTCTTGTTTTTGAGAGCGTGGGCTGCAGGTTGCAAAGTAGACCTCCGCAAAGCCATCTAATTGAAAGCTCACATAATTTTTGTTCTTTCTTCTCCCATTTGCAGAAAGTGCGGCCGTCGATCATGCAGGTAAAAAAGATCCTGGCTTATTTTTGCCCAAATAGCGTTCAGCCGATGCCTGACCGGCACTGTTTAACTGAATCGCTCCTCCTCCTCCTTTCCAGGATGCCGTGACCCTGTGCTCTTACCCTTTCATCTTTGATGCCCAAGCCAAGACAAAAATGCTGCAGACAGATGCTGAGCTGCAGATGCAGGTAACCGGCTCTCCGGCATTCTGCCCACCCGGCCCTGGCTTTTCTTGCACAGTCATGACTTTTCACAGCTTACAGGTTTTCTCTGACCCGCAGCTGTGTATTCAATCTAGCAGTTATAAAATAGTGGAATAGTTGGTGCTTCTGGGGGGAAATGCAGCATCTGTGTCATATGGTGGGTGCAGAATTGGGAATTCAAATCAAATTTTGGCTCAGCAGTGTGTTTGCTGGAAGATCTTGGGCAATGACTTTGTTTCAGCCTCTTCCCATCTGTAAAATGGGTGTCATGCTGCCAGCCTGTGATACAGGGCTGATATAAGGACTGCTGAGTTGTTGTTTTTAATGTTGCAGCCTGCTCAGCTCTTAGGAAAAGCACTGTATTTATTGCATAGCTAATTCAGGCACTGGCAAGCCTTTCTCTCGCTGAATACTTCTGTTTGATGTATTGTGCATGTGTAGAAGGAGCAACTCCCTGTACCGTGGAGACGTTTCTGCCAGAGCCTTTCCTCCAGGATTCAAAGTTCTCAGGGGTTTTTAGCAGGCTGGTCTTTCCTCTCCTCCCTCCCTTGAGTGGACTCTTATTTGTTTATGTATTTGGATAATTTATTACCCTGATAGGGACACAGAGTGGCTTACAAAAATACCTTATTTAAATAAACAACCGTTAAGGACGAAAAAAAATGCAACCCCCCCAAAAAAACCCCTTCAGAACAAGACAGAGTGCTCTCAGTGTTAAGCTCTCTTGGTTGGCTTTTCCTTTTTCTCTTTTGTGTATTTGCATTACTATCTCTTTTTTGCTGACATAAGGTTGGGGGAGACCCTTTCAAAATGGTA
>NW_015172829.1:0-8326 GCF_001447785.1 Gekko japonicus
GCAGCACACCCCCAAATCCGCTTATGTCCATCTAAACGAGGATTACTTTCTATTCTGACTGCTGTTACCTTGTGCTGCCCGTTACATTTGATTCCATTTAGTTTCCTAGAGTCTTCCAGTTTGGTGTAGTGGTTAAGTGTGCACACTCTAATCTGGGAGAACTGGGTTTGAATCCCCACTCCTCCACTTGCACCTGCTGATGTGACCTTGGGTCAGTCACAAGCTCTGGCACAGGGTGTCTGTTGTGGGGAGGGGAAGGGCGAGGAGTTTGTAAGCCGCTCTGAGACTCCAAGTGAAGGGCGGGGTATAAATCCAATCTCCTCCTCCTCCCCCTCCTTCTTCCATCATATTGGTATTAATTACAGTACATACATTAACATAACATTGGACGTTCTTCAGTTAACTATTTGCTGTTCAATACTTCCAATGTATTCTTTGAAAAGGCCAAGTTCACCTAGAAAAGAGAACCAAATGGGCTGCCTCTCCTACCTGGGGCCGAAAGCTTTTCTTGGAAAGGACCTCAGCCTTCCCTTCTCCTGTGAGAGGACTCACTTATCACTTTTCTTGCAGGTGCCCCTCCGAGCTTTCACCCGTCCGTCCCCTGAATTTCTGCCTTGCAAGAGAGAAATGGCCTACTTGAGAGTGAACCTTCCCAGAACTGGGCTGCAAGGCCTGGCCCCTCTGTCCTGGGACACTGACACACACACCCTTCCCCGCTTCAGAAGCAAACCCTTCTGCCCCCCCCCAAGAGCCTCCCTCCCTTCCTCCCAGGGGCGGATGAAGGCTCACACACTCACACTCTGCCTAGCATTGCCATGCCAACCAGGAGAGATATAAATAAGGAGAGATATAAGTCCTGGTAATCGAGAGTCCAGGATGGTACAGGAATGTTCAAGGCCACCTTCTCCTTGGAAAGTGAAAGAGGAGAAGGGGTTTGACTTGTGGGGAAAGTGACATCTTCTGAAACAAAGGTCACAATCACTCCTTCAATCACTCACCCCCCTCCTCAGGAATGCCCCTCCTCCCAAAGTTATGGCAACCCAAGCGAGCGCAGCATAGCAGGGCTTGACGCAGATGCGGCCCCATTGCTGTGTGTGTCTTGGGTTCCTACATGCAGCACACCCCCAAATCCGCTTATGTCCTTTCCCATCTTCGCAGCTTCTTCTCCATGGACTTTTTATCTTCTGGAATGGTAACTATAATTGCTGAAACACGCTCCTTTTATTCTTGCTGCTTCCTGTGCTTGTAGTAGCCTTGTGTGTTTGCTTTACAGTGTATGTTTATTTCTGTATGAGTGCACTCTTTTATTAGTATTTCGTCTTTCAATAAAACAACCTTCCTGGTTAAGCTACAGACTGATTTATACATACACATACATAAACCTTTATTGGCATAACACAGCAACAAGAGGGGCAGTGAAACAATTAGAAAAATAAATAAACAAATTAATAGGTCATGGCAAATTACACCGAGTTGCCCCAACAAAGGATCATTTAGAAGCTTCTCGGAAATAATATACTCAGTTGAAAATATAACAGTTCTAAAGAACACAGGGGGATTAAGACTTGTACGCCCTTACCCTAAGCTTCCAGACATAGGCTAAGAATTCGGCAATAGACAAAGTAGTTGCCGAGAACTTACCAGACAATAAAATTTCAAGATCGTTGTCAGTTGGATTCCTTGTGGTAAGTAAATGGGGGCTAATCTGATGGCTACGCATAGCTACGTTGGGGACAACATAGAAGGATATGAGCAACTGATTCAGATTCACTATAGAGGCAATTGCAGGTTCTGTCCCTATAGGGGATACCCCTATATCTGCCTAAGACAACAGCGGAAGGGAAAAGATTGAATCTCACTAACATAAAAACCCGCTGATAAAGTGGAATTGTTAGATTAGAGATGTACTGAGCCATAGAGGCTTGGGGGGGGGAGGTCAAGGGAGTGTGGGGAGCAGACTCCATAGCTCCCGGCATTAATTGTTTGGGCTTCCATATCCCAAATCCTCCTCCTCATCACCTGCAAAATAGCTGTTTCACCACCATTGTACAAAGAAGCCTAATCGATTCCCATAGTCATTTTCTGCACTATAGTTTGTGACCAAGTGGGAATATATGGGTCAGCCAGAAGTTGAACCATAAGGCTGTTAGGGGGAGAACTAAAATGCCAATGAAACTGTGACGACCTCTTCTCTGGGGAGGTCTGGTTTCCCTTTAAACGTGTTCTTACATTTTATTTTTATACATGTATCCGGCTGCCACCAGGAAAATTATCAGGCTTTCCAAACCTTTGTACTAATATATTTCTTCTTCTGGTTTTGGTATTGTGACCCAGGGTCTGGGCTTTCGAGGAACTATGTGTTTCCTGGGAAGAATTTCGTTCAGAACTGGTATCTTAAATAAAAGTAGATTTATTTGATGTTTCACACACTTTTCCCTCTTACTGACAGGGATCTGGGCATGTCACTTTGTAACAATATTTTCCTTAGGCCATATATGGTTACTGTTTCTTTATGCTTCAACTTTTCATAACACACACAAGACTTCTGTCTCTCAGACCTTAAAACAAACAAACTGCTTAACTCTTTTACTACACAGAACCAAATCTTTCCCTCACAGGGATGAGTCTCCTTCCACTCAGAGACAGAACTTAACTGACTGCTTTTACACAGCACTCTCTGATGACTAACTAACTGTCTTCATCAACTGTCCAAACCTCTAACAGTCACTCCTGATAGACATTCAAATCATCCACACAGCATCCAATCCAAAACCCCTCCCCCTCTCTGTCACTCACCAATCATATCACTTGCCTGTATCCAGCACACTAGACTTTCACACAGCAATGGAAACCAAACTTTTAAAGACACACACACCAATAAACATGAAATTGTTACAGAAACCAATCTTTAATAGTTGGTATCCATGCCCAAGATTCAATAAGGTGGGCACCTAACTCAGCACAAAGAGAGAAATAAGATACATAGGCTGCGGTCACACGCAACATTAGCCACGCAAGAGATACGGAAGACAAGCGGAGTTTCCGGTCGCGATCTCACCAGCACATCTGGGAAGCGTAGTGCTTCTGTGGCACAACTGAGGCTTCCTGCCGAAAAAGCGCAGCAAAAAACTAGTACCTTGGAGGTACTAGTTTCCAGAAACTGCGGGGCAAGGGCGGGCGTCTGATCGCGTTTCCGGTGGTATCCGGCGCCCGCCCATGTCCCCTTGCGGAAAAGGGTTTTTTTCCCCCCACGTCTCCGTGGATGCGCACACGCACCCAACGGAGCATGCGCATTCGTAGTGTACACAAAAAAAGAAAACCAGTTCGCCGCGCCGCGCGCTTCTTCATTGCGCGCAGGCGTGTGTTGTGATCGGCACCTCTCCCTTGCCATGGAACCTCCACAGTACCTCCACAGAACCTCCACAGTAGGTCTGATCGCTTTACTGCATGTTAGTTTGCCCCGGGGCAAACAGCCACACTTCTCCTCTGCAGTTTCCTGCCCGTGTGGCAGGGGCCAGAGTTAGGCAAACCTAAAATCCTACGAAAAAAGTTAGCACTTATTAGTTCTACTTTTTTATTGAAATTTTTTATCCATATAGGAACCCCATACAGTAAAACAGAGATAACAGACGCCTGAAAAATCTGGAGAGCAGCCGGGACAAATTCATTACCTTTTAAATAAAAAAGAAAAAAGTTAGCACTTATTAGTTCTACTTTTTTATTGAAATTTTTTATCCATATAGGAACCCCATACAGTAAAACAGAGATAACAGACGCCTGAAAAATCTGGAGAGCAGCCGGGACAAATTCATTACCTTTTAAATAAAAAAGCGAGTTAAAGCTGCAATCTTATTCCTAGCTAAGCTAAGGGCATGATCTCTATGAGGGCACCAACTTAAGTTGTAATGGAACAAAACTCCTAAGTATCTGAAATGATTTGACCTGTTCTATTTCTTTTCTTTCTATTCTCCACTGATTACATTTCCAAGCTTTGGAGAAGACCAATATTTTTGTTTTATCAAAATTAATAGAGAGGGAATTCCGACTACAATAAGAGTTAAACTCTAATAGAAGGCGCATAAGTCCAATCCTAGTAAAAGAGAGAATGGCCGCATCATCTGCATAAAGTAAAATGAGGACTGCAGAGGAGTTCAGTTTGGGGAAATGACCATCAATTTTAACTAAGCACTGTGGGAGGTCAGAAATAAAAAGGTTAAAAAGGGAAGGGGCAAGTACACATCCTTGTTTAACCCCCTTAGTCACAGGAATTTTCTGAGTAAAGACCCACTCCTATCAAATCGAATCTGACAGTAGTTAGCCGAATGTAATTTATGGATCAAAAACAGAAGATGTTGATCCAATCCCAATTTATAAAGTTTTTCCCATAACAAAGATCTATTAACTGAATCAAAGGCTTTGCGTAGGTCGATAAAAGCGGAGTATAGTTTGCCACCTAAGTGGCGAGAATACTTCTCAGCTGAAAAGGCTAAGATAGTACAGTGGTCTAAGGTAGAATGGTTAGCCGTGAAACCAATTTGCTCTCTTCCTGGAAGATTATGATCGACCATCCATTTAGATAATTTGTTGAGAAGATGTTTGGCATAGAGCTTCCCTAGAATGGAAAGTAAGCTAATAGGTCTATAATTACCTATGTTATTAGGGTCACCTTTTTTAAAAAAGGGAACTATTATAGAGTTCAACCAGGAATCCAGTAGAACACCCTACTTGTCGATCAAAGTAAAGAGATGAGCTAAAGAGTGCGACCACCAATCAATGCTGTCCTTTAAAATCTCGGCTGGAATTCCGTCTGAGCCGGGAGCCTTGTTAGATTTAAGAGAAATAATAAGATCAGTTATTTCTTCATGTGAGACTGGGGGCCAATTGGGAATGTCCGATGGCATTGAATTAAGGTTAATCGAGGGAGAAACAGAGGGCTCATGGAATAAATAATTATAATAGGAGTGCCATCTGGCTGCAGGTTTAGTGTAAATAGAATTGGCTCCGGTTGGATAATTTAGTCTACCTACCAGCGACCAGAAAGCTCTATCATCATTAGTTTGGACAGCATTAAAAAGTTGAGACCATTTCTTGGAATAGAAAGAGTGCTTTTTTTGAGCCAGTAATAAGCAACATTCTCTTTTGAGCTTGTAGTATAAGGCAGGGATCCATGGGAGAGAACCCCTCCGTAACTGTTGAAAACACTGGCGTAATTTACTTTTAATAAGCCAGCATTCAGTATCAAACCAAGAATTAAGGGAGTCATTCTGAATATTGGGTTTGATTGATTTAGCATAGGAGGAGAGATGATCAATTATAGAGTTACTAGGGAAAAGGCCCGTTGTGGAAATAAATACAACGGCCTCTGGAAAGAGGCTCTGGGCGGGTGCCCTGGCCTTGGACATTCAGTGTCAATTTGCTGTGGCGACCTCAGCAGGGTATAATGACACTGAGTCCACCATTTTCTCTAGAGGAACTGATCTCTGCTACCTAAAGAACAGTTGTAATTTTGAGTGATCTCCAGCCCCCACCTGGAGATTGGCAACGATTGTTCCCCAGAAGGGAATTGTTGGTTTGGAGGGTGGAGTCTATGGCTTTGTACCTGTACGAGGTCCCACACCTCCTGAAACCTCACCCTCCAGGCTCCATCCCTCACATCTCCAGGAATTTTCCACTTGGAGTTGGCAACCCTATCTTCTTCCCAGCCAACCATCAACCTACCTATATTTCCCCCTCACTCTTCAGCTTTCCACCCCACACACACCTGCAGCCTCTGAACCCTTGACTGCTACGTCACATTGGCTGTCATATGGGGGCCACCTCAGCAGCATATAAGGATACAGAGCCCACCATTTTCTCCAGGGGAACTGATCTCTGCCATCTGGAAAGCAGTTGTAATACTGAGTGATCTCCAGCCCTCACCTGGAGATTGGACACATTTTATCTCAGAAGAGCAAACTTTAGAATGCTGGAGGCAAAAGCAAACCAAGTTGCATATGCAAATGACATCTGTGTTCCGAGGCAGAGGGCAATGCGGCTGCAATATGCAAATGACCTCTGTGTTCTGACTGGCTATGGGGGGGCGGGGAGAGGAACAGCAAAATGTTTAGAATGTTGGAGGCAGGTCTCAGGCAAAGCAGCCAGTGGATAGGGAGACCCTCTGAATGACAGATCAGAGAGCGAACTGATTTTGGAGCGTGTTGGAACGTTCTAGAGAAGTGCCACCACCACTCGGCTTTTATGTAAAAGGGAGATAAGCTATAAGTGCATCTTCCAGTGAACTAGCGTTAGCGAGATTACACTTTAGTTCAGAACCCTGTGAGCTAGACTTCCAGGAGCGAATCGGCGGCAAGGAAGATGCAGAACAGCTTGTTGGGTTTTTTTTGCTGAAATAAGTTAAATTCAGAGTTACAAGTTGGGCTCTGGTTGTCTAGACCACAGCCAGATTGGAAGGACAATAGAATGGGAAGGTGATCCCTTTCAGTCCGGGAGCCAACTGAGAAATCAGTAATAGAGTCTCTCAAGTCCGTAGAGGATACTGCATAATCCACAACGCTGCATCCCCTGGGAGAAATAAAGGTGTCGTTACCAGGGGTATCGTGCTGGAAGGAACCATTAAGTATGGAGAGGTTATTTTGAACACAAAGGTCTATCGGCCTGTGACCAGCCCGGTTAACAACTGGGTCTCTAGACTGCCTAGGCAAGAGGAAGGGGAAAGGGGTTTGGTCGTCCCCATCCCAATGGAAAATATTACTAAGGTGTTTATTATTACTAGCATTGAAATCCCCCACTGCCCAAAAAAGCGGCCTCAGGGCATTTGTTTAAAAAACCCAGTAAGATAATATTTCAAAGAATTCCATTGGGATTTAAAGGAATTATTGTCACGGCAGGGGGGCATATATACATTAACTATAAGCAACTGGAAATCCCTGAGATGAAAGAAACGCCTGTGCAAAATAGACAATTTAGAAGGATTATTAAACAGCCCTGCCATATAACGTCCCGTCCTATTTGGTCTCACTGCAGGGAGAGAATAAGAAGTAAATCCATTAATCGAAATCTTACTGTGAGACCACGTTTCTTGGGGAAAAATCATGTCAAAAGTTAATAAAAGATTAATTAGCTCAGAATCCCCCCATTTATTAGCCCACCCAGTAATATTCCAAGAAATAAGGCAAAGAGGATTTTCTCAGGTTCTCCGGCCGGGATCTCAACAAGTTCTCCTCCTCCCACTAAGCAAAAAGGTCTCCTTAGAGCTTGTTGACATAAGTAAGGCTTCAGAACATCTATCTGACAGATGTTTGACAGTCACAGGAACCAGAGCTAACCGGTTCAGACTGGAGCTGAGCAAAGCAATGTCACAGTGACTCAGCAGCAAGCTGATTGGCTGGTCACTGTATATAAGTGATTGTAGACTGTAGGTATTTTCCCTTCTATTTGAATGCGTTCATTGCGAAGCACTTTGACGGTGAGCTGTATCTATTGGATAATAAGCACTGTACATAGTTAATCACAGAACTGTGTAAGTGTGGTTTGCTACAGCTAGATCTTAGCAGGGCATAACTGGGTCTAGGCTGGTGAAGACTGACTCAACCACACGCACTGCGCGACAGAGCTAACCCTCCCCCCCAAAAAAATTGGGAGACCTCCCCTTAGGTTAACAGATAAATGATGGAAACACAGGCAGTACTCTGTGTGTCTGAGTAACATGGATTCGTGTAATCTGCCTGGAATCCAAGTGAGAATGGCGGACTATAAATGACATAAATAAATACTGTCCGGTCGAGGCTCCTCATCTCCACAAGCCCCGCCCTCTCCAAGGCTCAACCTCCAAATCTCCAGGAATCCTTCAGTCTGGAACTGGCAACGCTAGGAAGGTCTGGGCCCCCCAGGAGTCCTCCCTCAAAGGCCAAAACAGCCTGGGAAAGGACCCTGTCCCCTCCTCCTGTCTTTTACTCACAGGAACCCAGTGTGGAATGCTGTGGTTGCCCAGCAACAGTCACGGAGGGAATTCGTTTCTTAAAGCCACAGGTTGTCATGGAAATCACAGTTTGCGGTCTAGCTGAAGTTCCAGTATAGACAGACAACTTTGTAACAGGTTTAAAGATTTATTTGCCAGACCGATTTTTCAGGGTGGGCTGCATAGTTGTACAGTTTTAGACATGCGTACTAAGAGCTTAAATTAGTAACTTTCCTCCACTTGCATCTGTACATCTTATGATCTGTTTGTGGAAACGGTTTATTTTATGGGAGGTTAAACAAACAAGGTGCAGGAGTCATAACAGTGAGTGAAGAGAAAACAAATGCCCTAACGCCTCTGAATATACTG
>NW_015172830.1:0-2474 GCF_001447785.1 Gekko japonicus
TCATTTGGGGGCCAAGGTATTGGAGCTTCGTTTCACTTTGAATATCTCAAAGCACCTGCATCATGTGACATGTTAATTTGCTGTTCAGCCTGTATCTATAAGTCTGAAATCTCGCTTCCTTCCAGGCACTTCGCTTTCCTGTACTTTGCCCGAAAAGAACGATATCTACTTGTAATTGTGACCATGGTTTGATTACACAAGAAGGAGCATTTAAGCGTTTGGATTTATTTCTACTTCATAGACACGACAAGGATCAGAGACGTCTTGTTCACCAATTTACTCAACCTCGTTCAGAAGGAGGAACGTCGAAACGACACTGGTCATTCTGGAACATGTTGTTAACTTTCTGAACTATTTATTCCATGCTGTGTTCATTTATGTATTGTTACAGATTTACCTTTATATTGCATGTTTTCTTGGCTTCAAAAGCACTGGCCCTTTGATTCTTTCATTTAGTTCACCGTTTTTCATTTGCTTTCCTTAGCAATACTTAGAATCATAGAATCATAGAATGTTAGAGCTGGCAGGTCATCTAATCCAGCCCCCTGCACTCTGCAGGAGCATAGCCGAAAGACAGCCCTACAACATACCCGAAAGATGGCCGTCCAGCCTCCACTTAAAAACGTCCAGCGAAGGAGCATCCACCACCTCCCGAGGCAGACTGTTCCACTCCTCAACCACTCCTGATATTTAGCCGGTAACGACTCCCTTGTAATTTCCACCCATTAGATCTAGTCTTGCAATCCGGAGCAAGAGAGAAGAGATCCGCTCCACCTTCTACATGACAGCCCTTCAGATACTTGAAGACTGCAATCATGTCCCCTCCTCTAAGCCCTCTCTTTCCCAGGCTAAACAGACCCAGCTCTTTCAGCCTTTCCCCGTAAGACTTGGATTCCAACCCTCCCATCCTGGTTGCCCTCTTCTGGACACGCTCGAGCTTGTCAACATCCTTCCTAAAATGTGGTTGCCCAAAACTGGACACAGGACTCCAGGTGGGGCCTGACCGTAGCAGAACAGAGCGGAACTCCCACCTCCCGTGATATTTTGTCCCGTGTCCCCCCCCCCCCTTTTCAAGCTGTCTCTTCCTGTGGGCCCCCCCCTCCATCCTCTACCTCCAGGCTCTGCAGCTGCTCCTTCAGCAGCCTCTTCTCCTCCTGCTCCGTCTGCCACTTCAGCTCCACCTCCGACAGCAGCTGCTGGGCCTGGGAGGCGCCGCTCTCGGATGCCCGGGGCTCCGGACCCTCTTGCCCTGCGGGGGGGGCTTCTGCGGAGGTGTCCCCCCTCGCGGGCCCTCGGCTGTCCGCCTGCTGGGCCACCTCCTTCTCGTAGCGTTCCTGTAGAGCTGAGAGACGGGAGTCAGCCTGCTTCCTGCCCTCTCCAGAGCCACCCCCGATCCCCCGCAGAACCGCCAGAGCCCCATCCCTGCTTCCCGGGACCTTCCATCGCCCTGCGGGGAGAGCTTTAAAATCCACGCGTTCGTAACTCTGACAGCTCAGTTTGCCCTTTCCCCCGGCCGTTGGGCAATGTTCCCTCTAAGCTGTGGAGCCTTGTGAGCAAAAATTCTACTTGGTGAGCTGCCGGCGTTAAAGTTGTGAGCGAGCCATTTGGCTGCTGCATAAATCGGTTTGCTCTGGAGCCCTCCTTCCTTAGAGGGAACACGGCCGTCGAGTCAAGCTGACTGCTGGTAACCCCTAGTGGGGCTTGAAGGCGAGGGGACGTTCAGGAGCGGCTTGCCGTTGCCCGCCTCCGCGTCCCGACCCTGGTATTCCTTGGAGGTCTCCCATCCAAATACTAGCCAGGGCTGGCCCCGCTTCGCTTCCGAGATCTGACAAGATCGGGCTTGCCTCGGCTCTCCAGGACAGGGCTACTCTGCCCTCTTGAGTTGCCTTACACGCTGGAAAAACAAGCATCCAGGAGCACCTTAAAGACTTAACAAGATTTGTGGCAGGGGATGAGCTTTCGTGCGTCTCTCGGCTCACTTCTTCAGATAAAGAGAGAATCTGAGTCCATCCATCCTATATCTTGGAGAGTGATTTCAGATGCCAAATGACAACAGCAGGGAAATGACCAATAGCAGGCATGACTGGATTAGATGTCATGTGCCGAGGGGTAGTAGGCGTGGAGAAATCGGCAGTGGTAATGAGACAGGAAACCTAGGTCTTGATTCAGTCCAGGAGGATGCATCCCCCCCGTTTTAACCTCCCAGGACATTCAGTTGCTGGCCTAAGAGCAGCAGGTCTCTTACAAAGGAATTTCAAAGGGAGATTAGAAAGAGCGACTGCTGAATTGCAACTGATAATGAAGCTCTAGGCAATGCACGCATGAAAGCATGTGACTGGCAAGTGGCCCAAGGTTAACAAATGAGCTTACATGGCATGAGTGGGGAATCGAACCTGAGTCCCCCAAAAATTTGTCCTACAATCATAATAACCCCGCCCTTCACTACCTGAAGGAGTCTCAGAGTGGCTTACAAT
>NW_015172830.1:2941-4418 GCF_001447785.1 Gekko japonicus
ACACTAACTCAGCTTAGAGGGAACACAGCCCCCCAACCCCCCCCAACCCGTCCTTGGGAGCCTCCCCGTCTTTCGTCAGAGCCTCCCTCCCTCCCTCCCTCCCTCCGGCCCGACAGCACAGTACCTGCCATGTTCTTCTGCAGCGCTGAATTCTCCGCCTGCAGCCTCAGCAGCTCCCCGTCCACGGGGCTGGTGGGGGCTCCTCCTCCGTCTGTGGCCGCGGCCTCCCCTTCCCGCAGGCGTTTGTTCTCCGTCTCCAGCTGCTCGATCTGGGAGCACAGCTGGGTGACAGAGACCAGAGGAGTTAGTCTTCCGCGTTAGCTCCCCTCCCGGAAAGAAAAGAACGGGGGACCTGTCTGCCTGAAAATGGGGGCGCAGCAGCCTTCATTCTAGGAGCGAGGTCACTCCCCCCCACTCTTGGAAGTCTCTTCTCTTCCAGCAGGTCTTTAGAGAGGTGCAAACAGGGGAGGGAACTGGTAACTTCATGCTTGTAGCTGTTCCACGCATATGATCCCACATACCCTATGGCAGGGGTGGCCAAACTATGGCTCGGGAGCCACATGCGGCTCTTTCACACATATTGTGCGGCTCCCGGCAGGGCAGCTGGGGAAGCAAAGGGGAGGCATACTTTTTCTCCCTCCCATCTTCTTTCTTTCTTTCTTTCTCTCTTTCTTTCTTTCTTTCTCTTTCTCTCTCTTTCTTTCTTTCTTTCTCTTTCTCTCTCTCTTTCACCCTCCCTCCTTCCCCCATCTATTTGCTTGCTTTGTTTCTCTCTCTCTGTCTGTCTTTCCACCTCTTTCATTCTTTCCACCTTTATTTTCCTCTCTCTCTTAGACAAATAAATATTATCAGCAAACAAATATAACTGGACGAATAAATACTATTACAAATATCTGTTTTTACCCCCTTTTGTTTTTATTTTCGGCAGTCTCATTTGGTGTTAATAAAAAGCAAATCTGCCTATTCTAGAAATAAAAACGTGTGTGTGATATTTGTTCATGTCTTGCGGCTCTCAAAACGTCTGATGTTTATTCCATGTGGCTCTTACGTTGAGCAAGTTTGGCCACCCCCTGCCCTGTGGATTAACCAGGCTAGCCCGATCTCATCAGCTCCCAGAAGCTAAGGAGGGTCGGCTCTGGTCAGTATAGGATCATAGACTTGGAAGGGACCTCCAGGGTCATCTAGTCCAACCCCCTGCACAATGCAGGAAACTCACAAATACCTCCCCCCCCACACACACACCCAGCGACCCCTGTTCCATTCCCAGAAGATGGACCGAAAAACCTCCAGGATCTCCAGCCAAACCGGCCTGGAGAAAAATTGCTTCCTGACCCCAAAGTGACGATCAGCATTTCCCTGGGTGCATAAGAAAGGGCCGTGAGAACTAAGCGCTGATGCATGTCCGCTAGGCCTCTGGCTATACTAGCTGCCATGGGGGGGGGGGCGCTCTGGAATTCTGACTTTTGTTTCTGCTGTG
>NW_015172830.1:4530-8048 GCF_001447785.1 Gekko japonicus
GTGCAGAAGAGCTTGCGTGGGGGGGGGGGGCGCTCTGGAATTCTGACTTTTGTTTCTGCTGTGTTTCCAGTGTTTCTTTATCGATGTAACTGAAGCCTTCGACCTTGAGTGTCTGGTATACTTTTCTCCTGAGAATTATTGCCTGTTACTTTGGTGGGTTTCTACCTGGCCTCTGATTGGACCTGAGCCATCGGGGGACCCTCTTGAATAATGTATACCTGCTTGCTACGCGCGCTTTGGGGCAGTTCTAACACTGAAAGTGTTAAGACATCTGCATTCTCTCAGTGTCCTCAAGAAACTTTACTTCTTTGAATGAAAGCTGTTGGGAACGGATTGTTGCATGGGTCTGACCAGGGCTATTTTGGGGCAGGAACGCACAGGAACGGAGTTCCGGCTGGCTTCAGAGTTGGCCACGCCCACTACCGCCAAAACCTCTGCATGCCTGGCTACAGAGGGAAGGCCTGGAGAGCGACGCCCCTGGTGACTCCAAGGCGGGCGGGCCAGGGGGGTCCCTGGAAGGATCAGGAAGGCATTTAAATGCCCCCCTGTGCCTTCCCAGACCTGTCCAAAGGCCGGCTTGTCCAAGGGAAGGCACGGGGGTGTGGCCTAATATGCTAATGAGCTGCACTGTCAAGGGTGTGGCCTGTTATGCTAATGAGTTCCTGCTGGGCTTTTTCTACAAAAAAAGCCCTGAGTCTGACCATGCAACCCTTCCTGCCCTCCCTTCTCGTGATCTCCCTAAGTTCACAGAATCAGCACTGCTGTCAGATGGCCATCGAGCCTCCAAGGAAGTCCAGGGTTGCTACGCAGAGGCAGGTGATGGCAAACCACCTCTCTGTTTGCCCTGACCTGGAGGCCCCAGGCCGGCCCTATCTCACCAGACCTTGGAAGCAAAGGAGGGTCGACCCTGGTTGGGACTTGGGTGGGAGACCGCCAAGGAAGTCCAGGGTCGCTATGCAGAGGCAGGCGAGGGCAAACTACCCCTCTTTGTCTCTCGCCCTGAAAACCCTACCGGGGGTCACTAAACAATCAGCGACTACACAGTAAACATGATAAGACCCAAAAATAAAAACGTGTGCAGAAGGACGCTAAGAGCAGAACAAAATAATAAAACAATTTACTAATGAGTAACAACAAAAGGAGTTCCAGCTCCTGCCAACCTAGCAGTTCGAAAGCAAGAAATTGCAAGTAGATAAATAGAGACCACTTCGGTGGGAAGGGAACAGCGTTCCGTGCGCCTTGGCGTTTAGTCATGCCGGCCACATGACCACAGAAAAACGTCTTTGGACAGCGCTGGTTCTTCGGCTTGGAAACGGAGATGAGCACCACAGCCCTAGAGTCGGATTCGACTGGCTTTCGAGCAAGGGAACCTTTACCTTTACCTTTACCAACAATATAACGGGTAGTAATACTTCAACTACATATGTAGTATTCTTCTTTGAAATATTACTACCAGTTATTGTTGATACTCACTAGTAAATTGTTTTATTGTTTTGTTCCACTCTTAGCGTCCTTCTGTACAGCTTTTTTTTTTGGTCTTATCAGCCCTACGGGGTCGTCCTAAGTCAGCTTAACAACACTTTGCATGCACACCCAAATTACAACACAAACAGCCATTTCTAAAATAGGTGCCTCCCACTGACGGGACAACCGTAAAATTCAGAGAGGAGTTAAGCATCGTCCAGTTTCCTCAGGCAAAGAAGTCAAACCACACTACTGGGGTGGGGGGGGGAGGTAATTGTGCAGTGAGACTTCCTACCGACGTGATCGGGCAATGTGAGCGAAGATTACAGTTTGTAGTTCTGATCTGCAGGCCGCCTCGAGACATGGGGACACGCGAAACACGAATCTTTTAACTAATAAATAAGATTTCCTCACTAAGCCAGCCAAGTTAAAGATGGAGCCAGATGGCTGCCTTCTTTTTTTTAAGGGCATTCCCTTTTCTCCACATCCCCTTTCTCATTTTTGTGTATTATTTTCATTTACAGTCCATCTATCTCACGGGGACCTAAGGCGGGTTGGATGCTGAGACGACCCAGAAAGGAACATCTTATAGTGGTGGTGGTGGAGAGACCAGCCCAAAGCACCAACAATTAAAATACCAGAGAGCCTGGCAGCAGAGAGCTCTTTTTCCTCCCGTTATTGTCGTTTGGGCACCGTGACTTAGTTCCAACCACCCTTCCCTGCACCACTCAGAGTGAGACAGCGCCCTCTAGTGGGCCCCTCCGCACCACTGCACAAACGTCGGCCGTCCGGTACCTTGGAGAGCTCCTGCATCAGGGTGCTGTTCTGTAGCCTGAAGTCGTCTTCCTGGCTGTGCAGTTTCCCCTGAAGCATTTCGTTTTCGCTCAGCAAGGCATCCACCTCCTGCGGGAAGAGGAGTCAAAGGTACCGCGTGCATAATCGCTACAGGTCTCGGCCCCGGCCCCTAGAGGGCAGCACTTCATACTCAAACCAAGCAATGCCAGGAAACGCCCTCCCTTGCAGGTTGCCTTACTGCCTTCCCCATAAGATAGCTCTGCTCTCTGGGCAAGGAGCACTCAGTGAAAGGTGGAGTGGCCACAGTCACAAGGGGGAGTAGAGGTAAAGGAGCAAGCGGGGGCATGAAGTTGCCAGTTCTGCTTTCAGCAATTCCTGGAGATTTGGGGGTGGAGCCTGGAAGGGCGGGGTTTGGGGTGGGACCTCGGCTGGGAACAATGCCATAGAGTCCATTGTCCAAAGCAGCTATTTTCTTGGAGGGAGCTGATCTCTCGTCTGGAGACCAGTTGCAATTCCAGGAGATCTCCAGGCCCCACCTGGAGGCTGGCAGCCCCAGGGGGGCACTATTCAAAGGGAAGAGTGTATAATTAAATCCCTACGGCGGTACACTCGGGAGTCTGCAGGATCCCTTTATTGTTACTATTATTTCTATTTAAACAAAGAAGGAGAAGGAGAAGAAGAAAGAAGAAAGAAGAAGAAGGAAAAAGGAAGGAGAAGAAGAGGAAGAGGAGGAGGAGGAGGTTGGATTTATATCCCGCCCTTCACTACCCAAAGGTGTCACAGAGCGGTTTACAATCTCCTCTCCCCACAACAGACACCCGGTGAGGGAGGTGGGGCTGAGAGAGCTCTGACAGGAATGGCTCTTTTTCGAGAACAGCTCTTCTCAGAACTACGGCTTGCCCAAGGTCATCCAGCAGGTGCAAGCGGTGGAGTGGGGGAATCAAACCCGGTTCTCCCAGAGTAGAGTCCGCGCACTTAACCACGACACCAAACTGGCTCTCCATCCCAAATCATCTGGAACAGACAACGGGGTCAGGGAATCAGCTTAGGAGATACCAAGAGGCTAATCCTCCCCCCACCACCCTTGTTATGGGGAGGTGGAGCACCTGAAGACCAGGAGAGGCTGTGCAGGTAGGCAGAAGAGGAAACCTTTGGGTGATGACGCAAGGATGAGAGCACGGGAGGGAATGTGGCACGGAGCTGGGAAGCAACGAACGCACAGGAAGCTGCCCTCGGTCCATCCAGGTCAGTATTGTCTA